>NW_026736927.1:0-55093 GCF_949786415.1 Peromyscus eremicus | reverse complement strand
ATAGAAACACAGTTGAGTAGAAGAGTGCTCTTTTCCCAAAAGCAGAGTGTGTTTCTTGTAAGGGGGCGGGAACTCGCGTTTGTTTCCCAGGCCTAAATGGAGTTGAGTCACATGCAGTTTTTGGTCCTACGAGCAAGAGTTGTTTTCTGGTAAGACGAGTCACTATTGTGCTCCAATTGCCATACACAGTGCAAATAGCACTCGCGTCTGTTCCCAGCAAGTACAGTTTATTGGACAGAAGAGGAGCTACTGTTCTTGTCAGGTTCCTAAGCAGAGTTGAACTAGATATGTTCCGTGTGTAGGAAGCACAGTTTTTTTTGTTCTGAGCAAGCTCACTGTTCGGACTCCATAGGAAACACAGTAGAGTAGAAGAGTGCTCTTTTCTCTAAAGCAGATTGTGTTTATTGTAAGGATAGCTAGCATTTGTTTCCCAGTCCTAAATGGAGTTGAATCACATACAGTTTCTGGTCCTACGAGCAAGAGTTGTTTTCTGGTAAGAAAAGTCACTATTGTGCTCCCATTGCCATACACAGTGCAAATAGCACTCGCGTCTGTTCCCAGCAAGTACAGTGTATTGGACTGAAGAGGAGCTACTGTTCTTGTCAGTTTCCTAAGCAGAGTTGAACTAGATATGGCCCGTGTGTGTAGGAAGCACAGTTCTTTTGTTCTGAGCAAGCTCACTGTTCTGGCCCTATAGGAAACACAGTAGAGTAGAAGAGTGCTCTTTTCTCTAAGCCGAGTGTGTTTCTTGTAAGGCCAGCTAGCGTTTGTTTCCCAGTCCTAAATGGAGTTGAATCACATGCAGTTTCCTGTCCTACGAGCAAGAGTTGTTTTCTGGTAAGAAGAGTCACTATTGTGCTCCAATTGTCATACACAGGGCAAATAGCACTGGCGTCTGTTCCCAGTATGTACAGTGTATTGGACTGAACAGGATCTACTGTTCTTGTCAGTTTCCTAAGCAGAGTTAAACGAGATATGGCCCGTGTGTGTAGGAAGCACAGTTCTTTTGTTCTGAGCAAGCTCACTGTTTGGACCACATAGGAAACACAGTAGAGTAGAAGAGTTCTCTTTTCTCAAAAGCAGAGTGTGATTCATGTAAGGGGAGATAGCATTTGTTTCCCAGTCCTAAATGGAGTTGAATCCCATGCAGTTTCTGGTCCTACAAGCAAGAGTTGTTTTCTGGTAAGGAAAGTCACTTTGCGCTCCCATTGCCATACACAGTGAAAATAGCACTCGCGTCTGTTCCCAGCAATTACAGTGTATCAGACTGAAGAGGAGCTACTGCTCTTGTCAGTTTCCTAAGCAGAGTTGAACTAGATATGGCCCGTGTGTAGGAAGCACAGTTCTTTTGTTCTGAGCAAGCTCACTGTTCTGGCCCTATAGGAAACACAATAGAGTAGAAGAGTGCTCTTTTCTCTAAGCCGAGTGTGTTTCTTGTAAGGCCAGCTAGCGTTTGTTTCCCAGTCCTAAATGGAGTTGAATCACATGCAGTTTCCTGTCCTACGAGCAAGAATTGTTTTCTGGTAAGAAGAGTCACTATTGTGCTCCAATTGTCATACACAGGGCAAATAGCACTGGCGTCTGTTCCCAGTATGTACAGTGTATTGGACTGAACAGGATCTACTGTTCTTGTCAGGTTCCTAAGCAGAGTTAAACGAGATATGGCCCGTGTGTGTAGGAAGCACAGTTCTTTTGTTCTGAGCAAGCTCACTGTTTGGACCACATAGGAAACTCAGTAGAGTAGAAGAGTTCTCTTTTCTCAAAAGCAGAGTGTGATTCATGTAAGGGGAGATAGCATTTGTTTCCCAGTCCTAAATGGAGTTGAATCCCATGCAGTTTCTGGTCCTACAAGCAAGAGTTGTTTTCTGGTAAGGAAAGTCACTTTGCGCTCCCATTGCCATACACAGTGCAAATAGCACTCGCGTCTGTTCCCAGCAATTACAGTGTATCAGACTGAAGAGGAGCTACTGCTCTTGTCAGTTTCCTAAGCAGAGTTGAACTAGATATGGCCCGTGTGTAGGAAGCACAGTTCTTTTGTTCTGAGCAAGCTCACTGTTCTGGCCCTACAGGAAACACAGTAGAGTAGAAGAGTGCTCTTTTCTCTAAAGCAGAGTGTGTTTCTTATAAGGCGAGCTAGCGTTTGTTTCCCAGTCCTAAATGGAGTTGAATCACATGCAGTTTTTTGTCCTACGACCAAGAGTTGTTTTCTGGTAAGAAGAGTCACTATTGCGCTGCCATTGCCATGCACAGGACAAATAGCACTGGCTTCTGTTGCCAGGAAGTACAGTGTATTGGACTGAAGAGGATCTACTGTTCTTGTCAGGTTTATAAGCAGAATTGAACTAGATATGGCCGTGTGTGTAGGAAGCACAGTTTTATTGTTCTGAGCAAGTTCACTGTTCGGACCCCATAGGAAACACAGTAGAGTAGAAGAGTGCTCTTTTCTCTAAAGCAGATTGTGTTTCTTGTAAGGTGAGCTAGCAATTGTTTCCCAGTCCTAAATGGAGTTGAATCTCATGCAGTTTCTGGTCCTACGAGCAAGAGTTGTTTTCTGGTAAGAAGAGTCACTATTGTGCTCCCATTGCCATACACAGTGCAAATAGCACTCGCGTCTGTTCCAAGCAAGTACAGTGTATCGGACTGAAGAGTAGCTACTGTTGTTGTCAGTTTCCTAAACAGAGTTGAACGAGATATGGCCCGTGTGTGTAGGAAGCTCAGTTCTTTTGTTCTGAGCAAGCTCACTGTTTTGACCACATAGGAAACACAGTAGAGTAGAAGAGTGCTCTTTTCTCAAAAGCAGGGTGTGTTTCTTGTAAGGCGAGCTAGTGTTTGTTTCCCAGTCCTAAATGGAGTTGAATCACATGCAGTTTCCGGTCCTACGAGCAAGAGTTGTTTTCTGGTAAGGAAAGTCACTATTGCGCTCCCATTGCCATACACAGTGCAAATAGCACTCGCGTCTGTTCCCAGCAATTACAGTGTATCGGACTGAAGAGGAGCTACTGTTCTTGTCAGTTTCATAAGCAGAGTTGAACTAGATATGGTCCGTGTGTAGGAAGCACAGTTTTCTGTTCTGAGCAAGCTCACTGTTTGGTCCCCATAGGAAACACAGTAGAGTAGATGAGTGCTCTTTTCTCAAAAGCAGAGTGTGTTTCTTGTAAGGCGAGCTAGCATTTGTTTCCCAGTCCTAAATGGAGTTGAATCCCATGCAGTTTCTGTTCCTTTGAGTAAGAGTTGTTTTCTGGTAAGGAAAGTCACTATGGCGCTCCCATTGCCATACACAGTGCAAATATCACTCGCGTGTGTTCCCAGCTAGTACAGTGTATCAAACTGAAGAGGAGCTAGTGTTCTTGTCGGTTTCCTAAGCAGAGTTGAACTAGATATGGTTCGTGTGTAGGAAGCACAGTTTTTTGTTCTGAGCAAGCTCACTGTTTGGACCCCGTAGGAAACACAATAGAGTAGAAGAGTGCTCTTTTCTCAAAAGCAGAGTGTGTTTCTTGTAAGGCGAGCTAGCATTTGTTTCCCAGTCCTAAATGGAGTTGAATCACATGCAGTTTCTGGTCCTACGAGCAATAGTTGTTTTATGGTAAGAATAGTCACTATTGCGCTGCCATTGCCATACACAGGACAAATAGCACTGGCGTCTGTTCCCAGCAAGTACAGTGTATTGGACTGAAGGGGATCTACTGTTCTTGTCAGGTTCCTAAACAGAATTGAACTAGATATGGCCGTGTGTGTAGGAAGCACAGTTCTTTTGTTCTGAGCAAGCTCACTGTTCTGGCCCTACAGGAAACACAGTAGAGTAGAAGAGTGCTCTTTTCTCAAAAGCAGAGTGTATTTCTTGTAAGGCAAGCTAGCGTTTGTTTCCCAGTCCTAAATGGAGTTGAGTCACATGCAGTTTCTGGTCCTAGGAACAAGAGTTGTTTTCTGGTAAGAAGAGTCACTATTGTGCTCCCATTGTCATACACAGGGCAAATAGTACAGGCGTCTGTTCCCAGCATGTACAGTGTATTGGACTGAAGAGGATCTACTGTTCTTGTCAGTTTCCTAAGCAGAATTGAATAGATATGGCCCCTGTGTGCAGGAAGCACAGTTCTTTTGTTCTGAGGAATCTCACTCATCTGGCCCTATAGGAAACACAGTATAGTAGAAGAATGCTCTTTTGTCAAAAGCACAGAGTTTTTCCAGTAAGGCGAGCTAGCGTTTCTTTCCCAGTCCTAAATGGAGTTGAGACACATGCAGTTTTTGTCCTACAAGCAAGAGTTTTTTTCTGGTAAGAAGAGTCACTATTGCACTTTCATTGCCATACACAGTGCAAATAGCACTTGCATCTGTTCCCAGCAAGTACAGTGTATTGGACTGAAGAGGATCTACTGTTCTTGTCAGTTTTTTAAGCAGAGTTGAACTAGATATGGCCCGTGTGTGTAGGAAGCACAGTTCTTTTGTTCTGAGCAAGCTCACTGTTTTGGTCCTATAGGAAACACAGATGAGTAGAAGAGTGCTCTTTTCTCAAAAGCAGAGTGTGTTTCTTGTAAGGCGAGCTCGCGTTTGTTTCCCAGTCCTAAATGGAGTTGCGTCACATGCAGTTTTTGGTCCTACGAGCAAGAGTTGTTTTCTGGTAAGAAGAGTCACTATTGTGCTCCAATTGCCATACACAGTGCAAATAGCACTCGCGTCTGTTCCCAGCAAGTACAGTGTATTGGACCAAAGAGAAGCTACTGTTCTTGTCAGTTTCCTAAGCAGAGTTGAACTAGATATGCCCCGTGTGTGTAGGAAGCACAGTTCTTTTGTTCTGAGCAAGCTCACTCTTCTGGCCCTATAGGAAACACAGGAGAGTAGAAGAGTGCTGTTTTCTCAAAAGCAGAGTGTGTTTCTTGCAAGGCGAGCTAGCGTTTGTTTCCCAGTCCTAAACGGAGTTGAATCCATGCAGTTTCTGGTCCTACGAGCAAGAGTTGTTTTCTGCTAAGAAGAGTCACTATTGAGCTCCCATTGCCATACACAGTGCAAATAACACTCGCGTCTGTTCCCAGCAAGTACAGTGTATTGGACTGAAGAGAAGCTACTGTTCTTGTCAGTTTCCTAAGCAGAGTTGAACTAGATATGCCCCGTGTGTGTAGGAAGCACAGTTCTTTTGTTCTGAACAAGCTCAATGTTCTGGCCCTATAGGAAACACAGTAGAGTAGAAGAGTGCTCTTTTCTCTAAAGCAGAGTGTGTTTCTTGTAAGGTAGCTTGCGTTTGTTTCCCAGTCCTAAATGGAGTTGAGTCACATGCAGTTTTTGGTCCTACGAGCAAGAGTTGTTTTCTGGTAAGAAGAGTCACTATTTCGATCCAATTGCCATACACAGTGCAAACAGCACTCGCGTCTGTTCCCAGCAAGTACAGTGTATTGTACTGAATAGGAGCTACTGTTCTTGTCAGTTTCCAAAGCATAGTTGAACTAGATATGGTCCGTTTGTGTAGGAAACACAGTTCTTTTGTTCTCAGCAAGCTCACTGTTCTGGCCCTATAGGAAACACAGTAGAGTAGAACAGTGCTCTTTTCTCAAAAGCAGAGTGTGTTTCTTGTAAGGCGAGCTAGGGTTTGTGTCCCAGTCCTAAATGGAGTTGAATCACATGCAGTTTCTGGTCCTACGAGCAAGAGTTGTTTTATGGTAAGAATAGTCACTATTGCGCTGCCATTGCCATACACAGGACAAATAGCACTGGCATCTGTTCCCAGAAAGTACAGTGTATTGCACTGAAGAGGATCTACTATACTTGTCAATTTCATAAGCAGAATTGAACTAGATATGACCGTATGTGTAGGAAGCACAGTTCTTGTTTTCTGAGCAAGCTCACTGTTTTGGTCTTAATGGAAACACAGTTGAGTAGAAGAGTGCTCTTTTCCCAAAAGCAGAGTGTGTTTCTTGTAAGGCGAACTCGCGTTTGTTTCCCAGGCCTAAATGGAGTTGAGTCACATGCAGTTTTTGGTCCTACGAGCAAGAGTTGTTTTCTGGTAAGACGAGTCACTATTGTGCTCCAATTGCCATACACAGTGCAAATAGCACTCGCGTCTGTTCCCAGCAAGTACAGTTTATTGGACAGAAGAGGAGCTACTGTTCTTGTCAGGTTCCTAAGCAGAGTTGAACTAGATATGTTCCGTGTGTAGGAAGCACAGTTTTTTTGTTCTGAGCAAGCTCACTGTTCGGACTCCATAGGAAACACAGTAGAGTAGAAGAGTGCTCTTTTCTCTAAAGCAGATTGTGTTTATTGTAAGGATAGCTAGCATTTGTTTCCCAGTCCTAAATGGAGTTGAATCACATACAGTTTCTGGTCCTATGAGCAAGAGTTGTTTTCTGGTAAGAAAAGTCACTATTGTGCTCCCATTGCCATACACAGTGCAAATAGCACTCGCGTCTGTTCCCAGCAAGTACAGTGTATTGGACTGAAGAGGAGCTACTGTTCTTGTCAGTTTCCTAAGCAGAGTTGAACTAGATATGGCCCGTGTGTGTAGGAAGCACAGTTCTTTTGTTCTGAGCAAGCTCACTGTTCTGGCCCTATAGGAAACACAGTAGAGTAGAAGAGTGCTCTTTTCTCTAAGCCGAGTGTGTTTCTTGTAAGGCCAGCTAGCGTTTGTTTCCCAGTCCTAAATGGAGTTGAATCACATGCAGTTTCCTGTCCTACGAGCAAGAGTTGTTTTCTGGTAAGAAGAGTCACTATTGTGCTCCAATTGTCATACACAGGGCAAATAGCACTGGCGTCTGTTCCCAGTATGTACAGTGTATTGGACTGAACAGGATCTACTGTTCTTGTCAGTTTCCTAAGCAGAGTTAAACGAGATATGGCCCGTGTGTGTAGGAAGCACAGTTCTTTTGTTCTGAGCAAGCTCACTGTTTGGACCACATAGGAAACACAGTAGAGTAGAAGAGTTCTCTTTTCTCAAAAGCAGAGTGTGATTCATGTAAGGGGAGATAGCATTTGTTTCCCAGTCCTAAATGGAGTTGAATCCCATGCAGTTTCTGGTCCTACAAGCAAGAGTTGTTTTCTGGTAAGGAAAGTCACTTTGCGCTCCCATTGCCATACACAGTGAAAATAGCACTCGCGTCTGTTCCCAGCAATTACAGTGTATCAGACTGAAGAGGAGCTACTGCTCTTGTCAGTTTCCTAAGCAGAGTTGAACTAGATATGGCCCGTGTGTAGGAAGCACAGTTCTTTTGTTCTGAGCAAGCTCACTGTTCTGGCCCTATAGGAAACACAATAGAGTAGAAGAGTGCTCTTTTCTCTAAGCCGAGTGTGTTTCTTTTAAGGCCAGCTAGCGTTTGTTTCCCAGTCCTAAATGGAGTTGAATCACATGCAGTTTCCTGTCCTACGAGCAAGAATTGTTTTCTGGTAAGAAGAGTCACTATTGTGCTCCAATTGTCATACACAGGGCAAATAGCACTGGCGTCTGTTCCCAGTATGTACAGTGTATTGGACTGAACAGGATCTACTGTTCTTGTCAGGTTCCTAAGCAGAGTTAAACGAGATATGGCCCGTGTGTGTAGGAAGCACAGTTCTTTTGTTCTGAGCAAGCTCACTGTTTGGACCACATAGGAAACTCAGTAGAGTAGAAGAGTTCTCTTTTCTCAAAAGCAGAGTGTGATTCATGTAAGGGGAGATAGCATTTGTTTCCCAGTCCTAAATGGAGTTGAATCCCATGCAGTTTCTGGTCCTACAAGCAAGAGTTGTTTTCTGGTAAGGAAAGTCACTTTGCGCTCCCATTGCCATACACAGTGCAAATAGCACTCGCGTCTGTCCCAGCAATTACAGTGTATCAGACTGAAGAGGAGCTACTGCTCTTGTCAGTTTCCTAAGCAGAGTTGAACTAGATATGGCCCGTGTGTAGGAAGCACAGTTCTTTTGTTCTGAGCAAGCTCACTGTTCTGGCCCTACAGGAAACACAGTAGAGTAGAAGAGTGCTCTTTTCTCTAAAGCAGAGTGTGTTTCTTATAAGGCGAGCTAGCGTTTGTTTCCCAGTCCTAAATGGAGTTGAATCACATGCAGTTTTTTGTCCTACGACCAAGAGTTGTTTTCTGTAAGAAGAGTCACTATTGCGCTGCCATTGCCATGCACAGGACAAATAGCACTGGCTTCTGTTGCCAGGAAGTACAGTGTATTGGACTGAAGAGGATCTACTGTTCTTGTCAGGTTTATAAGCAGAATTGAACTAGATATGGCCGTGTGTGTAGGAAGCACAGTTTTATTGTTCTGAGCAAGTTCACTGTTCGGGACCCCATAGGAAACCACAGTAGAGTAGAAGAGTGCTCTTTTCTCTAAAGCAGATTGTGTTTCTTGTAAGGTGAGCTAGCAATTGTTTCCCAGTCCTAAATGGAGTTGAATCTCATGCAGTTTCTGGTCCTACGAGCAAGAGTTGTTTTTCTGGTAAGAAGAGTCACTATTGTGCTCCCATTGCCATACACAGTGCAAAATAGCACTCGCGTCTGTTCCAAGCAAGTACAGTGTATCGGACTGAAGAGGTGCTACTCTTCTTTGTCAGTTTCCTAAGCAGAGTTGAACTAGATATGGCCCGTGTGTGTAGGAAACACAGTTCTTATGTTCTAAGCAAGCTCACTGTTCTGGCCCTATAGAAAACACAGTAGAGTAGACGAGTGCTCTTTTCTCAAAGCAGAGTGGTGTTTCTTGTAAGGCAAGCTAGCATTTGTTTCCTAGTCCTAAATGGAGTTCAATCACATGCAGTTTCAGGTCCTACGAACAAGAGGTTGTTTTCTGGTAAGGAAAGTCACATTGCGCTCCCATTGCTATACACTGTGTAAATAGCACTCGCGTCTGTTCCAAGCAAGTACAGTGTATTGGACTGAAGAGGATCTACTGTTCTTGTCAGGTTCCTAAGCAGACTTGAACTGGATATGGCCGTGTGTGTAGGAAGCACAGTTTTTTAGTTCTGAGCAAGCTCACTGTTCGGACCCCATAGAAAACACAGTAGAGTAGAAGGAGTGCTTTTTTCTCAAACGTAGAGTGTGTTTCTTTAAAGGCGAGATAGCTTTTGTTTCCCATTCCTAAATGGAGTGGAATCACACGTAGTTTCTGGTCCTACGAGCAAGAGTTGTTTTCTGGTAAGGAAAGACACTATTGTGCTCCCATTGCCATACACAGTGCAAAGAGCCCTCCCGTCTGTTCCCAGCAAGTACAGTGTATTGGACTGAAGAGGAGCTACTGTTCTTGTCAGTTTCCTAAGACGAGTTGAACTAGATATGGCCCGAGTGAGTAGGAAGCACAGTTCTTTTTTTCTGAGCAAGCTCACTGTTCTGGCCCTATAGGAAGCACAGTAGAGTAGAAGAGTGCTCTTTTCTCAAAAGCAGAGTGTGTTTCTTGTAAAGCGAGCTGGAGTTTGTTTCCAGTCCTAAATGGAGTTGAGTCACATGCAGTTTTTTGTTCTATGAGCAAGAGTTGTTTTCTGGTAAGACGAGTCACTATTGTGCTCCAATTGCCATACCACAGTTGCAATTAGCTCTGGCGTCTGTTCCCAGCAAGTACAGTGTATTGGACTGAAGAGGTTCTACTGTTCTTGTCAGTTTCCTAAGCAGAGTTGAACTAGATATGGCCCGTGTGTGTGAAGCACAGTTCTTTTGTTCTGAGCAAACTCACTGTTCTGGCCCTGTAGGAAACACAGTAGAGTAGAAGAGTGCTCTTTTTCTAAGCAGAGTGTGTTTCTTGTAAGGCGAGCTAGCATTTGTTTCCCAGTCCTAAATGGCGTTGAATCACATGCAGTTTGTGGTCCTACGAGCAAGAGTTGTTTTCTGGTAAGCAAAGTCACTATTGCACTCTAATTGCCATACACAGTGTAAATAGCACTCGCGTGTGTTCCCAGCAAGTACAGTGTATTGGACTGAAGAGGAGCTACTGTTCTTGTCAGTTTCCTAAGCAGAGTTGAACTACATATGGTCCGTGTGTAGGAAGCACAGTTCTTTTGTTCTGAGCAAGCTCACTGTTCTGGCCCTATAGGAAACACAGTAGAGTAGAAGAGTGCTCTTTTCCCAAAAGTAGAATGTGTTTCTTGTAAGGTGAGCAAGAGTTTGTTTCCCAGTCCTAAATGGAGTTGAGTCACATGCAGTTTCTGGTCCTACGAGCAAGAGTTGTTTTCTGGTAAGACGAGTCACTATTGTGCTCCAATTGCCATACACAGTGCAAATAGCACTCGCGTCTGTTCTCAGCAAGTACAGTGTTTCGGACTGAAGAGGAGCTGCTGTTCTTGTCAGTTTCCTAAGCAGAGTTGAACTAGATATGGCCCGTGTGTTTAGGAAGCACAGTTATTATGTTCTGAGCAAGCTCATTGTTCTGGTCCTACAGGAAACACAGTAGAGTAGAAGAGTGCTCTTTTCTCAAAAGCAGAGTATGTTTCTTGTAAGGCGGGCTAGCGTTTGTTTCCCAGTCCTAAATGGAGTTGAATCACATGCAGTTTCTGGTCCTACGAGCAAGAGTTGTTTTCTGGTAAGGAAAGTCACTATTGTGCTCACATTGCCATACACAGTGCAAATAGCACTCGCGTCTGTTCCCAGCAGGTACAGTGCATTGGACTGAAGAGGAGCTACTGTTCTTGTCAGTTTCCTAAGCAGAGTTGAACTAGATAAGGCCCGTGTGTGTAGGAAGCACAGTTCTTTTGTTCTGAGCAAGCTCACTGTTCTGGCCCTATAGGAAACACAGTAGAGTAGAAAAGTGCTCTTTTCTCAAAAGCAGAGTGTGTTTCTTGTAAGGCGAGCTAGCGTTTGTTCCCTAGTCCTAAATGGAGTTGAATCACATGCAGTTTCTGGTCCTACGAACAAGAGTTTTTTTTCTGGTAAGGAAAGTCACTATTAAGCTCCCATTGCCATACACAGGGCAAATAGCACTCGCGTCTTTTCCCAGCAAGTACAGTGTATTGGACTGAAGAGGATCTACTGTTTTGTCAGGTTCCTAAGCCGAATTGAACTAGATATGGCCGTGTGTGTAGGAAGCACAGTTCTTTTGTTCTAAGCAAGCTCACTGTTCGGACCCCATAGGAAACACAGTAGAGTAGAAGAGTGCTCTTTTCTAAAAAGCAGAGTGTGTTTCTTGTAAGGCGAGCTAGCATTTGTTTTCCAGTCCTAAATGGAGTTGAATCACATGCAGTTTGTGTTCCTAGGAGCAAGAGTTGTTTTCTGTTAAGGAAAGTCACTATTGTGCTCTCATTGACATACACAGTGCAAATAGCACTCGCGTCTGTTTCCAGCAAGTACAGTGTATTGGACTGAAGAGGAGCTACTGTTCTTGTCAGTTTCCTAAGCAGAGTTGAACTAGATATGGCCCGTGTGTGTAGGAAACACAGTTCTTATGTTCTAAGCAAGCTCACTGTTCTGGCCCTATAGAAAACACAGTAGAGTAGAAGAGTGCTCTTTTCTCAAAAGCAGAGTGTGTTTCTTGTAAGGCAAGCTAGCGTTTGTTTCCTAGTCCTAAATGGAGTTGAATCACATGCAGTTTCAGGTCCTACGAACAAGAGTTGTTTTCTGGTAAGGAAAGTCACATTGCGCTCCCATTGCCATACACTGTGCAAATAGCACTCGCGTCTGTTCCCAGCAAGTACAGTGTATTGGACTGAAGAGGATCTACTGTTCTTGTCAGGTTCCTAAGCAGACTTGAACTAGATATGGCCGTGTGTGTAGGAAGCACAGTTTTTTTGTTCTGAGCAAGCTCACTGTTCGGACCCCATAGAAAACACAGTAGAGTAGAAGAGTGCTTTTTTCTCAAACGTACAGTGTGTTTCTTTTAAGGCGAGATAGCTTTTGTTTCCCATTCCTAAATGGAGTGGAATCACACGTAGTTTCTGGTCCTACGAGCAAGAGTTGTTTTCTGGTAAGGAAAGACACTATTGTGCTCCCATTGCCATACACAGTGCAAATAGCCCTCCCGTCTGTTCCCAGCAAGTACAGTGTATTGGACTGAAGAGGAGCTACTGTTCTTGTCAGTTTCCTAAGACGAGTTGAACTAGATATGGCCCGTGTGTTTAGGAAGCACAGTTCTTTTTTTCTGAGAAAGCTCACTGTTCTGGCCCTATAAGAAGCACAGTAGAGTAGAAGAGTGCTCTTTTCTCTAAAGCAGAGTGTGTTTCTTGTAAGGCGAGCTCGCGTTTGTTTCCCAGTCCTAAATGGAGTTGAATCTCATGCAGTTTCTGGTCCTACGAGCAAGAGTTGTTTTCTGGTAGGGAAAGTCACTATTGTGCTCACATTGCCATACACAGTGCAAATAGCACTCGCGTCTGTTCCCAGCAAGTACAGTGTATCGGACTGAAGAGGAGCTACTGTTCTTGTCAGTTTCCTAAGCAGAATTGAACTAGATAAGGCCCGTGTGTGGAGGAAGCACAGTTCTTAGGTTCTGAGCAAGCTCACTGTTCTGGCCCTATAGGAAACACAGTAGAGTAGAAAAGTGCTCTTTTCTCAAAAGCAGTGTGTGTTTCTTGTAAGGCGAGCTAGCGTTTGTTCCCTAGTCCTAAATGGAGTTGAATCACATGCAATTTCTGGGCCTATGTACAAGAGTTTTTTTCTGGTAAGGAAAGTCACTATTGCGCTCCCATTGCCATACACAGGGCAAATAGCACTCGCGTCTTTTCCCAGCAAGTACAGTGTATTGGACTGAAGAAGATCTACTGTTCTTGTCAGGTTCCTAAGCAGAAATGAACTAGATATGGCCGTGTGTGTAGGAAGCACAGTTCTTTTGTTCTGAGCAAGCGCACTGTTCGGACCCCATACGAAACACAGTAGAGTAGAAGAGTGCTCTTTTCTCAAAAGCAGAGTGTGTTTCTTGTAAGGCAAGCTAACGTTTGTTTTCCAGTCCTAAATGGAGTTGAATCACATGCAGTTTGTGTTCCTAGGAGCAAGAGTTGTTTTCTGTTAAGGAAAGTCACTATTGTGCTCTCATTGCCATACACAGTGCAAATAGCACTCGCGTCTGTTCCCAGCAAGTACAGTGTATTGGACTGAAGAGGAGCTACTGTTCTTGTCAGTTTCCTAAGCAGAGTTGAACTAGATATGGCCCCTGTGTGTAGGAAGCACAGTCCTTTTGTTCTGAGCAAGCTCACTGTTCTGGCCATAGAGGAAACACAGTAGAGTAGAAGAGTGCTCTTTTCTCAAAAGCAGAGTGTGTTTCTTGTGAGCAGAGCTAGCGTTTGTTTCCCAGTCCTAAATGGATTTGAGTCACATGCAGGTTGTGTTCCTAAGAGCAAGAGTTGTTTTCTGGTAAGAAGAGTCACTATTGCGCTTCCATTGCCATACAGACTACAAATAGCACTCGCGTCTGTTCCCAGCAAGTACAGTGTATTAGACTGAAGAGGAGCTACTGTTCTTGTCAGTAACCTAAGCAAAGTTGAATTAGATATGGCCCATGTGTGTAGGAAGTACAGTTCTTTTGTTCTGAGCAAGCTCACTGTTCGGACACCTTAGGAAACCCAGTAGAGTAGATGAGTGCTCTTTTCTCAAAAGCAGAGAATGTTTCTTGTAGGCGAGCTAGCGTTTGTTTCCCAGTCCTAAATGGAGTTGAATTACATGCAGTTTCTGGTCCTACGAGCAAGAGTTGTTTTCTGGTAAGAAGAATCACTATTGTGCTCTCAATGTTATACACAGTTCAAATAGCATTGGCGTCGGTTCCCAACATGTACAGTGTATTGGACTGAAGAGAATCTCCTGTTCTTGTCAGGTTCCTAAGCAGAATTGAACTAGACATGGTCGTGTGTGTAGGAAGCCCAGTTCTTTTGTTCTGAGCAAGTACACTGTTCTGGCCCTATAGGAAACACAGTAGAGTAGAAGAGTGCTCTTTTCTCAAAAGCAGAGCGTGTTTCTTGTAAGGCGAGCTAGCGTTTCTTTCCCAGTCTTAAATGGAGTTGAATCACATGCAGTTTCCGGTCCTACGAGCAAGAGTTGTTTTCTGGTAAGGAAAGTCACTATTGCGCTCCCATTGCCATACACAGTGCAAATAGCACTCGCGTCTGTTCCCAGCAATTACAGTGTATCGGACTGAAGAGGAGCTACTGTTCTTGTCAGTTTCATAAGCAGAGTTGAACTAGATATGGTCCGTGTGTAGGAAGCACAGTTTTCTGTTCTGAGCAAGCTCACTGTTTGGTCCCCATAGGAAACACAGTAGAGTAGATGAGTGCTCTTTTCTCAAAAGCAGAGTGTGT
This sequence comes from Peromyscus eremicus, assembly GCF_949786415.1. NCBI lineage: Eukaryota > Metazoa > Chordata > Mammalia > Rodentia > Cricetidae > Peromyscus > Peromyscus eremicus. The sequence continues at coordinate 40,935 of NW_026736927.1, read as the reverse complement.
TTCTTGTAAGGCGAGCTAGCATTTGTTTCCCAGTCCTAAATGGAGTTGAATCCCATGCAGTTTCTGTTCCTTTGAGTAAGAGTTGTTTTCTGGTAAGGAAAGTCACTATGGCGCTCCCATTGCCATACACAGTGCAAATATCACTCGCGTGTGTTCCCAGCTAGTACAGTGTATCAAACTGAAGAGGAGCTAGTGTTCTTGTCGGTTTCCTAAGCAGAGTTGAACTAGATATGGTTCGTGTGTAGGAAGCACAGTTTTCTGTTCTGAGCAAGCTCACTGTTTGGACCCCGTAGGAAACACAATAGAGTAGAAGAGTGCTCTTTTCTCAAAAGCAGAGTGTGTTTCTTGTAAGGCGAGCTAGCATTTGTTTCCCAGTCCTAAATGGAGTTGAATCACATGCAGTTTCTGGTCCTACGAGCAATAGTTGTTTTATGGTAAGAATAGTCACTATTGCGCTGCCATTGCCATACACAGGACAAATAGCACTGGCGTCTGTTCCCAGCAAGTACAGTGTATTGGACTGAAGGGGATCTACTGTTCTTGTCAGGTTCCTAAACAGAATTGAACTAGATATGGCCGTGTGTGTAGGAAGCACAGTTCTTTTGTTCTGAGCAAGCTCACTGTTCTGGCCCTACAGGAAACACAGTAGAGTAGAAGAGTGCTCTTTTCTCAAAAGCAGAGTGTATTTCTTGTAAGGCAAGCTAGCGTTTGTTTCCCAGTCCTAAATGGAGTTGAGTCACATGCAGTTTCTGGTCCTAGGAACAAGAGTTGTTTTCTGGTAAGAAGAGTCACTATTGTGCTCCCATTGTCATACACAGGGCAAATAGTACAGGCGTCTGTTCCCAGCATGTACAGTGTATTGGACTGAAGAGGATCTACTGTTCTTGTCAGTTTCCTAAGCAGAATTGAATAGATATGGCCCCTGTGTGCAGGAAGCACAGTTCTTTTGTTCTGAGGAATCTCACTCATCTGGCCCTATAGGAAACACAGTATAGTAGAAGAATGCTCTTTTGTCAAAAGCACAGAGTTTTTCCAGTAAGGCGAGCTAGCGTTTCTTTCCCAGTCCTAAATGGAGTTGAGACACATGCAGTTTTTGTCCTACAAGCAAGAGTTTTTTTCTGGTAAGAAGAGTCACTATTGCACTTTCATTGCCATACACAGTGCAAATAGCACTTGCATCTGTTCCCAGCAAGTACAGTGTATTGGACTGAAGAGGATCTACTGTTCTTGTCAGTTTTTTAAGCAGAGTTGAACTAGATATGGCCCGTGTGTGTAGGAAGCACAGTTCTTTTGTTCTGAGCAAGCTCACTGTTTTGGTCCTATAGGAAACACAGATGAGTAGAAGAGTGCTCTTTTCTCAAAAGCAGAGTGTGTTTCTTGTAAGGCGAGCTCGCGTTTGTTTCCCAGTCCTAAATGGAGTTGCGTCACATGCAGTTTTTGGTCCTACGAGCAAGAGTTGTTTTCTGGTAAGAAGAGTCACTATTGTGCTCCAATTGCCATACACAGTGCAAATAGCACTCGCGTCTGTTCCCAGCAAGTACAGTGTATTGGACCAAAGAGAAGCTACTGTTCTTGTCAGTTTCCTAAGCAGAGTTGAACTAGATATGCCCCGTGTGTGTAGGAAGCACAGTTCTTTTGTTCTGAGCAAGCTCACTCTTCTGGCCCTATAGGAAACACAGGAGAGTAGAAGAGTGCTGTTTTCTCAAAAGCAGAGTGTGTTTCTTGCAAGGCGAGCTAGCGTTTGTTTCCCAGTCCTAAACGGAGTTGAATCCATGCAGTTTCTGGTCCTACGAGCAAGAGTTGTTTTCTGCTAAGAAGAGTCACTATTGAGCTCCCATTGCCATACACAGTGCAAATAACACTCGCGTCTGTTCCCAGCAAGTACAGTGTATTGGACTGAAGAGAAGCTACTGTTCTTGTCAGTTTCCTAAGCAGAGTTGAACTAGATATGCCCCGTGTGTGTAGGAAGCACAGTTCTTTTGTTCTGAACAAGCTCAATGTTCTGGCCCTATAGGAAACACAGTAGAGTAGAAGAGTGCTCTTTTCTCTAAAGCAGAGTGTGTTTCTTGTAAGGTAGCTTGCGTTTGTTTCCCAGTCCTAAATGGAGTTGAGTCACATGCAGTTTTTGGTCCTACGAGCAAGAGTTGTTTTCTGGTAAGAAGAGTCACTATTTCGATCCAATTGCCATACACAGTGCAAACAGCACTCGCGTCTGTTCCCAGCAAGTACAGTGTATTGTACTGAATAGGAGCTACTGTTCTTGTCAGTTTCCAAAGCATAGTTGAACTAGATATGGTCTGTTTGTGTAGGAAACACAGTTCTTTTGTTCTCAGCAAGCTCACTGTTCTGGCCCTATAGGAAACACAGTAGAGTAGAACAGTGCTCTTTTCTCAAAAGCAGAGTGTGTTTCTTGTAAGGCGAGCTAGGGTTTGTGTCCCAGTCCTAAATGGAGTTGAATCACATGCAGTTTCTGGTCCTACGAGCAAGAGTTGTTTTATGGTAAGAATAGTCACTATTGCGCTGCCATTGCCATACACAGGACAAATAGCACTGGCATCTGTTCCCAGAAAGTACAGTGTATTGCACTGAAGAGGATCTACTATACTTGTCAATTTCATAAGCAGAATTGAACTAGATATGACCGTATGTGTAGGAAGCACAGTTCTTGTTTTCTGAGCAAGCTCACTGTTTTGGTCTTAATGGAAACACAGTTGAGTAGAAGAGTGCTCTTTTCCCAAAAGCAGAGTGTGTTTCTTGTAAGGCGAACTCGCGTTTGTTTCCCAGGCCTAAATGGAGTTGAGTCACATGCAGTTTTTGGTCCTACGAGCAAGAGTTGTTTTCTGGTAAGACGAGTCACTATTGTGCTCCAATTGCCATACACAGTGCAAATAGCACTCGCGTCTGTTCCCAGCAAGTACAGTTTATTGGACAGAAGAGGAGCTACTGTTCTTGTCAGGTTCCTAAGCAGAGTTGAACTAGATATGTTCCGTGTGTAGGAAGCACAGTTTTTTTGTTCTGAGCAAGCTCACTGTTCGGACTCCATAGGAAACACAGTAGAGTAGAAGAGTGCTCTTTTCTCTAAAGCAGATTGTGTTTATTGTAAGGATAGCTAGCATTTGTTTCCCAGTCCTAAATGGAGTTGAATCACATACAGTTTCTGGTCCTACGAGCAAGAGTTGTTTTCTGGTAAGAAAAGTCACTATTGTGCTCCCATTGCCATACACAGTGCAAATAGCACTCGCGTCTGTTCCCAGCAAGTACAGTGTATTGGACTGAAGAGGAGCTACTGTTCTTGTCAGTTTCCTAAGCAGAGTTGAACTAGATATGGCCCGTGTGTGTAGGAAGCACAGTTCTTTTGTTCTGAGCAAGCTCACTGTTCTGGCCCTATAGGAAACACAGTAGAGTAGAAGAGTGCTCTTTTCTCTAAGCCGAGTGTGTTTCTTGTAAGGCCAGCTAGCGTTTGTTTCCCAGTCCTAAATGGAGTTGAATCACATGCAGTTTCCTGTCCTACGAGCAAGAGTTGTTTTCTGGTAAGAAGAGTCACTATTGTGCTCCAATTGTCATACACAGGGCAAATAGCACTGGCGTCTGTTCCCAGTATGTACAGTGTATTGGACTGAACAGGATCTACTGTTCTTGTCAGTTTCCTAAGCAGAGTTAAACGAGATATGGCCCGTGTGTGTAGGAAGCACAGTTCTTTTGTTCTGAGCAAGCTCACTGTTTGGACCACATAGGAAACACAGTAGAGTAGAAGAGTTCTCTTTTCTCAAAAGCAGAGTGTGATTCATGTAAGGGGAGATAGCATTTGTTTCCCAGTCCTAAATGGAGTTGAATCCCATGCAGTTTCTGGTCCTACAAGCAAGAGTTGTTTTCTGGTAAGGAAAGTCACTTTGCGCTCCCATTGCCATACACAGTGAAAATAGCACTCGCGTCTGTTCCCAGCAATTACAGTGTATCAGACTGAAGAGGAGCTACTGCTCTTGTCAGTTTCCTAAGCAGAGTTGAACTAGATATGGCCCGTGTGTAGGAAGCACAGTTCTTTTGTTCTGAGCAAGCTCACTGTTCTGGCCCTATAGGAAACACAATAGAGTAGAAGAGTGCTCTTTTCTCTAAGCCGAGTGTGTTTCTTGTAAGGCCAGCTAGCGTTTGTTTCCCAGTCCTAAATGGAGTTGAATCACATGCAGTTTCCTGTCCTACGAGCAAGAATTGTTTTCTGGTAAGAAGAGTCACTATTGTGCTCCAATTGTCATACACAGGGCAAATAGCACTGGCGTCTGTTCCCAGTATGTACAGTGTATTGGACTGAACAGGATCTACTGTTCTTGTCAGGTTCCTAAGCAGAGTTAAACGAGATATGGCCCGTGTGTGTAGGAAGCACAGTTCTTTTGTTCTGAGCAAGCTCACTGTTTGGACCACATAGGAAACTCAGTAGAGTAGAAGAGTTCTCTTTTCTCAAAAGCAGAGTGTGATTCATGTAAGGGGAGATAGCATTTGTTTCCCAGTCCTAAATGGAGTTGAATCCCATGCAGTTTCTGGTCCTACAAGCAAGAGTTGTTTTCTGGTAAGGAAAGTCACTTTGCGCTCCCATTGCCATACACAGTGCAAATAGCACTCGCGTCTGTTCCCAGCAATTACAGTGTATCAGACTGAAGAGGAGCTACTGCTCTTGTCAGTTTCCTAAGCAGAGTTGAACTAGATATGGCCCGTGTGTAGGAAGCACAGTTCTTTTGTTCTGAGCAAGCTCACTGTTCTGGCCCTACAGGAAACACAGTAGAGTAGAAGAGTGCTCTTTTCTCTAAAGCAGAGTGTGTTTCTTATAAGGCGAGCTAGCGTTTGTTTCCCAGTCCTAAATGGAGTTGAATCACATGCAGTTTTTTGTCCTACGACCAAGAGTTGTTTTCTGGTAAGAAGAGTCACTATTGCGCTGCCATTGCCATGCACAGGACAAATAGCACTGGCTTCTGTTGCCAGGAAGTACAGTGTATTGGACTGAAGAGGATCTACTGTTCTTGTCAGGTTTATAAGCAGAATTGAACTAGATATGGCCGTGTGTGTAGGAAGCACAGTTTTATTGTTCTGAGCAAGTTCACTGTTCGGACCCCATAGGAAACACAGTAGAGTAGAAGAGTGCTCTTTTCTCTAAAGCAGATTGTGTTTCTTGTAAGGTGAGCTAGCAATTGTTTCCCAGTCCTAAATGGAGTTGAATCTCATGCAGTTTCTGGTCCTACGAGCAAGAGTTGTTTTCTGGTAAGAAGAGTCACTATTGTGCTCCCATTGCCATACACAGTGCAAATAGCACTCGCGTCTGTTCCAAGCAAGTACAGTGTATCGGACTGAAGAGTAGCTACTGTTGTTGTCAGTTTCCTAAACAGAGTTGAACGAGATATGGCCCGTGTGTGTAGGAAGCTCAGTTCTTTTGTTCTGAGCAAGCTCACTGTTTTGACCACATAGGAAACACAGTAGAGTAGAAGAGTGCTCTTTTCTCAAAAGCAGGGTGTGTTTCTTGTAAGGCGAGCTAGTGTTTGTTTCCCAGTCCTAAATGGAGTTGAATCACATGCAGTTTCCGGTCCTACGAGCAAGAGTTGTTTTCTGGTAAGGAAAGTCACTATTGCGCTCCCATTGCCATACACAGTGCAAATAGCACTCGCGTCTGTTCCCAGCAATTACAGTGTATCGGACTGAAGAGGAGCTACTGTTCTTGTCAGTTTCATAAGCAGAGTTGAACTAGATATGGTCCGTGTGTAGGAAGCACAGTTTTCTGTTCTGAGCAAGCTCACTGTTTGGTCCCCATAGGAAACACAGTAGAGTAGATGAGTGCTCTTTTCTCAAAAGCAGAGTGTGTTTCTTGTAAGGCGAGCTAGCATTTGTTTCCCAGTCCTAAATGGAGTTGAATCCCATGCAGTTTCTGTTCCTTTGAGTAAGAGTTGTTTTCTGGTAAGGAAAGTCACTATGGCGCTCCCATTGCCATACACAGTGCAAATATCACTCGCGTGTGTTCCCAGCTAGTACAGTGTATCAAACTGAAGAGGAGCTAGTGTTCTTGTCGGTTTCCTAAGCAGAGTTGAACTAGATATGGTTCGTGTGTAGGAAGCACAGTTTTTTGTTCTGAGCAAGCTCACTGTTTGGACCCCGTAGGAAACACAATAGAGTAGAAGAGTGCTCTTTTCTCAAAAGCAGAGTGTGTTTCTTGTAAGGCGAGCTAGCATTTGTTTCCCAGTCCTAAATGGAGTTGAATCACATGCAGTTTCTGGTCCTACGAGCAATAGTTGTTTTATGGTAAGAATAGTCACTATTGCGCTGCCATTGCCATACACAGGACAAATAGCACTGGCGTCTGTTCCCAGCAAGTACAGTGTATTGGACTGAAGGGGATCTACTGTTCTTGTCAGGTTCCTAAACAGAATTGAACTAGATATGGCCGTGTGTGTAGGAAGCACAGTTCTTTTGTTCTGAGCAAGCTCACTGTTCTGGCCCTACAGGAAACACAGTAGAGTAGAAGAGTGCTCTTTTCTCAAAAGCAGAGTGTATTTCTTGTAAGGCAAGCTAGCGTTTGTTTCCCAGTCCTAAATGGAGTTGAGTCACATGCAGTTTCTGGTCCTAGGAACAAGAGTTGTTTTCTGGTAAGAAGAGTCACTATTGTGCTCCCATTGTCATACACAGGGCAAATAGTACAGGCGTCTGTTCCCAGCATGTACAGTGTATTGGACTGAAGAGGATCTACTGTTCTTGTCAGTTTCCTAAGCAGAATTGAATAGATATGGCCCCTGTGTGCAGGAAGCACAGTTCTTTTGTTCTGAGGAATCTCACTCATCTGGCCCTATAGGAAACACAGTATAGTAGAAGAATGCTCTTTTGTCAAAAGCACAGAGTTTTTCCAGTAAGGCGAGCTAGCGTTTCTTTCCCAGTCCTAAATGGAGTTGAGACACATGCAGTTTTTGTCCTACAAGCAAGAGTTTTTTTCTGGTAAGAAGAGTCACTATTGCACTTTCATTGCCATACACAGTGCAAATAGCACTTGCATCTGTTCCCAGCAAGTACAGTGTATTGGACTGAAGAGGATCTACTGTTCTTGTCAGTTTTTTAAGCAGAGTTGAACTAGATATGGCCCGTGTGTGTAGGAAGCACAGTTCTTTTGTTCTGAGCAAGCTCACTGTTTTGGTCCTATAGGAAACACAGATGAGTAGAAGAGTGCTCTTTTCTCAAAAGCAGAGTGTGTTTCTTGTAAGGCGAGCTCGCGTTTGTTTCCCAGTCCTAAATGGAGTTGCGTCACATGCAGTTTTTGGTCCTACGAGCAAGAGTTGTTTTCTGGTAAGAAGAGTCACTATTGTGCTCCAATTGCCATACACAGTGCAAATAGCACTCGCGTCTGTTCCCAGCAAGTACAGTGTATTGGACCAAAGAGAAGCTACTGTTCTTGTCAGTTTCCTAAGCAGAGTTGAACTAGATATGCCCCGTGTGTGTAGGAAGCACAGTTCTTTTGTTCTGAGCAAGCTCACTCTTCTGGCCCTATAGGAAACACAGGAGAGTAGAAGAGTGCTGTTTTCTCAAAAGCAGAGTGTGTTTCTTGCAAGGCGAGCTAGCGTTTGTTTCCCAGTCCTAAACGGAGTTGAATCCATGCAGTTTCTGGTCCTACGAGCAAGAGTTGTTTTCTGCTAAGAAGAGTCACTATTGAGCTCCCATTGCCATACACAGTGCAAATAACACTCGCGTCTGTTCCCAGCAAGTACAGTGTATTGGACTGAAGAGAAGCTACTGTTCTTGTCAGTTTCCTAAGCAGAGTTGAACTAGATATGCCCCGTGTGTGTAGGAAGCACAGTTCTTTTGTTCTGAACAAGCTCAATGTTCTGGCCCTATAGGAAACACAGTAGAGTAGAAGAGTGCTCTTTTCTCTAAAGCAGAGTGTGTTTCTTGTAAGGTAGCTTGCGTTTGTTTCCCAGTCCTAAATGGAGTTGAGTCACATGCAGTTTTTGGTCCTACGAGCAAGAGTTGTTTTCTGGTAAGAAGAGTCACTATTTCGATCCAATTGCCATACACAGTGCAAACAGCACTCGCGTCTGTTCCCAGCAAGTACAGTGTATTGTACTGAATAGGAGCTACTGTTCTTGTCAGTTTCCAAAGCATAGTTGAACTAGATATGGTCCGTTTGTGTAGGAAACACAGTTCTTTTGTTCTCAGCAAGCTCACTGTTCTGGCCCTATAGGAAACACAGTAGAGTAGAACAGTGCTCTTTTCTCAAAAGCAGAGTGTGTTTCTTGTAAGGCGAGCTAGGGTTTGTGTCCCAGTCCTAAATGGAGTTGAATCACATGCAGTTTCTGGTCCTACGAGCAAGAGTTGTTTTATGGTAAGAATAGTCACTATTGCGCTGCCATTGCCATACACAGGACAAATAGCACTGGCATCTGTTCCCAGAAAGTACAGTGTATTGCACTGAAGAGGATCTACTATACTTGTCAATTTCATAAGCAGAATTGAACTAGATATGACCGTATGTGTAGGAAGCACAGTTCTTGTTTTCTGAGCAAGCTCACTGTTTTGGTCTTAATGGAAACACAGTTGAGTAGAAGAGTGCTCTTTTCCCAAAAGCAGAGTGTGTTTCTTGTAAGGCGAACTCGCGTTTGTTTCCCAGGCCTAAATGGAGTTGAGTCACATGCAGTTTTTGGTCCTACGAGCAAGAGTTGTTTTCTGGTAAGACGAGTCACTATTGTGCTCCAATTGCCATACACAGTGCAAATAGCACTCGCGTCTGTTCCCAGCAAGTACAGTTTATTGGACAGAAGAGGAGCTACTGTTCTTGTCAGGTTCCTAAGCAGAGTTGAACTAGATATGTTCCGTGTGTAGGAAGCACAGTTTTTTTGTTCTGAGCAAGCTCACTGTTCGGACTCCATAGGAAACACAGTAGAGTAGAAGAGTGCTCTTTTCTCTAAAGCAGATTGTGTTTATTGTAAGGATAGCTAGCATTTGTTTCCCAGTCCTAAATGGAGTTGAATCACATACAGTTTCTGGTCCTACGAGCAAGAGTTGTTTTCTGGTAAGAAAAGTCACTATTGTGCTCCCATTGCCATACACAGTGCAAATAGCACTCGCGTCTGTTCCCAGCAAGTACAGTGTATTGGACTGAAGAGGAGCTACTGTTCTTGTCAGTTTCCTAAGCAGAGTTGAACTAGATATGGCCCGTGTGTGTAGGAAGCACAGTTCTTTTGTTCTGAGCAAGCTCACTGTTCTGGCCCTATAGGGAACACAGTAGAGTAGAAGAGTGCTCTTTTCTCTAAGCCGAGTGTGTTTCTTGTAAGGCCAGCTAGCGTTTGTTTCCCAGTCCTAAATGGAGTTGAATCACATGCAGTTTCCTGTCCTACGAGCAAGAGTTGTTTTCTGGTAAGAAGAGTCACTATTGTGCTCCAATTGTCATACACAGGGCAAATAGCACTGGCGTCTGTTCCCAGTATGTACAGTGTATTGGACTGAACAGGATCTACTGTTCTTGTCAGTTTCCTAAGCAGAGTTAAACGAGATATGGCCCGTGTGTGTAGGAAGCACAGTTCTTTTGTTCTGAGCAAGCTCACTGTTTGGACCACATAGGAAACACAGTAGAGTAGAAGAGTTCTCTTTTCTCAAAAGCAGAGTGTGATTCATGTAAGGGGAGATAGCATTTGTTTCCCAGTCCTAAATGGAGTTGAATACCATGCAGTTTCTGGTCCTACAAGCAAGAGTTGTTTTCTGGTAAGGAAAGTCACTTTGCGCTCCCATTGCCATACACAGTGAAAATAGCACTCGCGTCTGTTCCCAGCAATTACAGTGTATCAGACTGAAGAGGAGCTACTGCTCTTGTCAGTTTCCTAAGCAGAGTTGAACTAGATATGGCCCGTGTGTAGGAAGCACAGTTCTTTTGTTCTGAGCAAGCTCACTGTTCTGGCCCTATAGGAAACACAATAGAGTAGAAGAGTGCTCTTTTCTCTAAGCCGAGTGTGTTTCTTGTAAGGCCAGCTAGCGTTTGTTTCCCAGTCCTAAATGGAGTTGAATCACATGCAGTTTCCTGTCCTACGAGCAAGAATTGTTTTCTGGTAAGAAGAGTCACTATTGTGCTCCAATTGTCATACACAGGGCAAATAGCACTGGCGTCTGTTCCCAGTATGTACAGTGTATTGGACTGAACAGGATCTACTGTTCTTGTCAGGTTCCTAAGCAGAGTTAAACGAGATATGGCCCGTGTGTGTAGGAAGCACAGTTCTTTTGTTCTGAGCAAGCTCACTGTTTGGACCACATAGGAAACTCAGTAGAGTAGAAGAGTTCTCTTTTCTCAAAAGCAGAGTGTGATGCATGTAAGGGGAGATAGCATTTGTTTCCCAGTCCTAAATGGAGTTGAATCCCATGCAGTTTCTGGTCCTACAAGCAAGAGTTGTTTTCTGGTAAGGAAAGTCACTTTGCGCTCCCATTGCCATACACAGTGCAAATAGCACTCGCGTCTGTTCCCAGCAATTACAGTGTATCGGACTGAAGAGGAGCTACTGTTCTTGTCAGTTTCATAAGCAGAGTTGAACTAGATATGGTCCGTGTGTAGGAAGCACAGTTTTCTGTTCTGAGCAAGCTCACTGTTTGGTCCCCATAGGAAACACAGTAGAGTAGATGAGTGCTCTTTTCTCAAAAGCAGAGTGTGTTTCTTGTAAGGCGAGCTAGCATTTGTTTCCCAGTCCTAAATGGAGTTGAATCCCATGCAGTTTCTGTTCCTTTGAGTAAGAGTTGTTTTCTGGTAAGAAGAGTCACTATTGAGCTGCCATTGCCATACACAGGACAAATAACCCTGGCGTCTTTTCCCAGCAAGTACAGTGTATTGGATGGAAGAGGATCTACTGTTCTTGTCAGGTTCCTAAGCAGACTTGAACTAGATATGGCCGTGTGTGTAGGAAGCACAGTTTTTTTGTTCTGAGCAAGCTCACTGTTCGGAACACACAGGAAACACAGTAGAGTATAGAGTGCTCTTTCCTCAAAAGCAGAGTGTGCTTCTTGGTAGGCGAGCTAGCGATGCTTCCCAGTCATAAATGGAGTTGAGTCACATGCAGTTTTTTGTCCTACGAGCAAGAGTTGTTTTCTGGTAAGACGAGTCACTATTGTGCTCCAATAGCCATACACAGTGCAAATAGCACTCGAGTCTCTTCCCCGCAAGTACAGTGTATTGGACTGAAGAGGAGCTACTGTTCTTGTCAATTTCCAAAGCAGGTTTGAACTAGATATGGCCCGTGTGTGTAGGAAGCACATTTCTTTTGTTCTGAGCAAGCTCACTGTTCGGACCCCATAGGAAAGACAGTAGAGTAGAAGAGTGCTCTTTTCTCAAAAGCAGAGTGTGTTTCATGTAAGGCGAGCTAGCATTTGTTTCCCAGTCCTAAATTGAGTTGAATCACATGCAGTTTCTGGTCCTACGAGCAAGAGTTGTTTTCTGGTAAGAAAAGTCTCTATTGCGCTCCCATTGCCATACACAGTGCAAATAGCACTCATTTCGGATCCCAGGAAGTACAGCATATCGGACTGAAGCGGAGCTACTGTTCTTGTCAGTTTCCAAAGCAGAGTTGAACTAGATATGGCCCGTGTGTAGGAAGCACAGTTTTTTTGTTCTGAGCATTCTCACTGTTCTGTCCCTATAGGAAACACAGTAGAGTAGAAGAGTGCTCTTTTCTCAAAAGCAGAGTGTGTTTTTGGAAGGCGAGCTAGCGTTTGTTTCCCAGTCCTAAATGGAGTTGAATCACATGCAGTTTCTGGTCCTACGAACAAGAGTTGTTTTATGGTAAGAAGAGTCACTATTGCACTGCCATTGCCATACACAGGACAAATAGCACTGTTGTCTGTTCCCAGCAGTACAGTGTATTGGACTGAAGAGGATCTACTGTTCTTGTCAGGTTCCTAAGCAGAATTGAACTAGGTGTGGCGGTGTGTGTAGGAAGCTCGATTTTTTGTTCTCAGCAAGCTCACTGTTTGGACCCCATAAGTAACACAGTAGAGTAGAAGAGTGCTCTTTTCTCAAAAGCAGAGTGTGTTTATTGTAAGGCGAGCTAGCGTTTGTTTCCCAGTCCTAAATGGAGTTGAATCCCATGCAGTTTCTGGTCCTATGAGCAAGAGTTGTTTTCTGGTAAGAATAGTCAATATTGTGCTGCCATTGCCATACACAGGACAAATAGCACTGGAGTCTGTTCTCAGCAAGTACAGTGTATTGGACTGAAGAGAATCTACTGTTCTTGTCAGGTTCCTAAGCAGAATTGAACTAGATAAGGCCGTGTGTGTAGGAAGCACATTTCTTTTGTTCTGAGCAAGTTCACTGTTCGGACCTCTTAGGAAACACAATAGAGTAGAAGAGTGCTTTTTTCTCTAAATCAGAGTGTGTTTCTTGATAGGAGAGCTAGTGTTTGTTTCATAGTCCTAAATGGAGTTGCCTCACATGCAGTTTCTGGTCCTACGAGCAAGAGTTGTTTTCTGGTAAGAAGAGTCACTATTGTGCTCCCATTGTCATACACAGGGCAAATATCACTCCCGTCTGTTCCCAGCATGTACAGTGTATTGGACTGAAGAGGATCTACTGTTCTTGTCAGGTTCCTAAGCAGAGTTGAACTAGATATGGCCGTGTGTGTAGGAAGCACAGTTCTTTTGTTCTGAGCAAGCTCACTGCTCTGGCCCTATAGGAAACACAGTAGAGTAGAAGAGTGCTCTTTTCTCAAAAGCAGAGTGTGTTTCTTGAAAGGCGAGCTAGCGTTTGTTTCCCAGTCCTAAATGGAGTGGAATCACATGCAGTTTCTGGTCATATGAGCAAGAGTTGTTTTCTGGTAAGGAATGTCACTATTGCGCTCCCATTGCCATACACAGTGCAAATAGCACATGCGTCTGTTCCCAGCAAGTACAGTGTATCAGACTGAAGAGGAGCTACTGTTCTTGTCACTTTCCTAAGCAGAGTTGAACTAGATATGGCCCGTGTGTGTAGGAAGCACAGTTCTTATGTTCTGAGCAAGCTCACTGTTCTGGCCCTATAGGAAACACAGTAGAGTAGAAGAGTGCACTTTTCTTAAAAGCAGAGTGTGTTTCTTGTAAGGCGAGCTCGCGTTTGTTTCCCAGTCCTAAATGGAGTTGAGTCACATGCAGTTTTTGGTCCTATGAGCAAGAGTTGTTTTCTGGTAAGAAGAGTCAATATTGCGCTGCCATTGCCCTACACAGGACAAATAGCACTGGCATCTGTTCCCAGCAAGTACAGTGTATTGGACTGAAGAGGAGCAACTGTTCTTGTCAGTTTCCTAAGCAGAGCTGAACTAGATATGGTCCCTGTGTGTAGGAAGCACAGTTCTTTTGTTCTGAGCAAGCTCACTCTTTGGACCCCATAGGAAACACAGTAGAGTAGAAGAGTGCTCTTTTCTCAAAAGCAGAGTGTGTTTCTTGTAAGGCGAGCTAGCGTTTGTTTCCCAGTCGTAAATGGAATTGAATCACATGCAGTTTCTGGTCCTACAAGCAAGAGTTGTTTTATGGTAAGAAGATTAACTATTGCGCTGCCATTGCCATACACAGGACAAATAGCACTGTTGTCTGTTCTCAGCAGTACAGTGTATTGGACTGAAGAGGATCTACTGTTCTTGTCTGGTTCCTAAGCAGAACTGAACTAGGTGTGACGGTGTGTGTAGGAATCACGTTTTTTTTTTGTTCTGAGCAAGCTCACTGTTCAGACCTCATAGGAAACACAGTAGAGTAGAAGAGTGCTCTTTTCTCTAAAGCAGAGTGTTTTTCTTGTAAGGCGAGCTAGTGTTTGTTTCCTAGCCCTAATTGGAGTTCAATCACAGGCAGTTTCCGATCCTATGAGCAAGAGTTGTTTTCTGGTAAGGAAAGTTACTATTGTGCTCCCATTGCCATACACAGTGCAAATAGCACTCGCGTCTGTTCCCAGCAAGTACAGTGTATTGGACTAAATAGCAGCTACTGTTCTTGTCAGTTTCCTAAGCAGAGTTGAACTAGATATGGTCGGTGTGTGTAGGAAGCACAGTTCTTTTGTTCTGAGCAAGCTAACTGTTTGGACTCCATAGGAAACACAGTAGAGTAGAAGAGTGCTCTTTTCTCAAAAGCAGAGTGTGTTTCTTGTAAGGCGAGCTAGCGTTTGTTTCCCAGTCCTAAATGGAGTTGAATCCCATGCAGTTTCTGGTCCTATTGTCCAGAGTTGTTTTATGGTAAGAATAGTAAATATTGCGCTGCCATTGCCATACACAGGACAAATAGCACTGGAGTCTGTTCCCAGCAAGTACAGTGTATTGGACTGAAGAGGAGCTACTGTTCTTGTCAGGTTCCTAAGCAGAATTGAACTAGATATGGCCGTGTGTGTAGGAAGCACAGTTCTTTTGGTTTGACCAAGTTCACTGTTCGGACCTCTTAGGAAACACAATAGAGTAGGAGAGTGCTTTTTTCTGTAAAATAGAGTGTGTTTCTTCTAAGGCGAGCTAGCTTTTGTTTCCCAGTCCTAAATGGAGTTGCATCACATGCAGTTTCTGGTTTTACGAGCAAGAGTTGTTTTCTGCTAAGAAGAGTCACTATTGTGCTCCCATTGTCATACACAGGGCAAAGAGCACTCGCGTCTGTTCCCAGCATGCACAGTGTATTGGACTGAAGAGGATCTACTGTTCTTGTCAGGTTCCTAAGCAGAGTTGAACTAGATATGGCCGTGTGTGTAGGAAGCACAGTTCTTTTGTTCTGAGCAAGCTCACTGTTCTGGCCCTATAGGAAACATAGTATAGTAGAAGAGTGCTCTTTTCTCAAAAGCAGAGTGTGTTTCTTGTAAGGCGAGCTAGCGTTTGTTTCCCAGTCGAATATGGAGTTGAATCACATGCAGTTTCTGGTCCTACAAACAAGAGTTGTTTTCTGGTAAGAAGAGTCACTATTGCGCTGCCATTGCCATACACCGGACAAATAGCACTGGAGTCTTTTCCCAGCAAGTACAGTGTATTGGACGGAAGAGGATCTACTGTTCTTGTCAGGTTCCTAAGCAGATTTGAACTAGATATGGCCGTGTGCGTAGGAAGCACAGTTTTTTTGTTCTGAGCAAGCTCACTGTTCGGACGCCATAGGAAACACAGTAGAGTAGAAGAGTGCTCTTTTCTCTAAAGCAGAGTGTGTTTCTTGTAAGGCGAGCTCGCGTTTGTTTCCCAGTCCTAAATGGAGTTGAGTCACAGGCAGTTTTTGGTCCTACGAGCAAGAGTTGTTTTCTGGTAAGAAGAGTCACTATTGCGCTCCAAATGCCATACACAGTGCAAAAAGCTCTCGCATCTCTTCCCAGCAAGTATAGTGTATTGGACTGAATAGGAGCTACTGTTCTTGTCAGTTTCCTAAGCAGAGTTGAGCTAGATATTTCCCGTGTAGGAAGCACAGTTCTTTTGTTCTGAGCAAGTTCACTGTTTGGACCCCATAGGAAACACAGTAGAGTAGCAGAGTGCTCATTTCTCTAAAGCAGAGTGTATTTCTTGTAAGGCGAGCTAGCATTTGTTTCCCAGTCCTAAATGGAGTTCAATCACAGGCAGTTTCCGGTCCTATGAGCAAGAGTTGTTTTCTGGTAAGGAAAGTTACTATTGTGCTCCCATTGCCATACACAGTGCAAATAGCACTCGCGTCTGTTCCCAGCAAGTGCAGTGTATTGGACTGAATAGGAGCTACTGTTCTTGTCAGTTTCCTAAGCAGAGTTGAACTAGATATGGTCGGTGTGTGTAGGAATCACAGTTCTTTTGTTCTGAGCAAGCTCACTGTTTGGACCCCATAGGAAACACAGTAGAGTAGAAGAGTGCTCTTTTCTCAAAAGCAGAGTGTGTTACTTGTAAGGAGAGCTAGCGTTTGTTTCCCAGTCCTAAATGGAGTTGAATCCCATGCAGTTTCTGGTCCTATGAGCAAGAGTTGTTTTCTGGTAAGAATAGTCAATATTGTGCTGCCATTGCCATACACAGGACAAATAGCACTGGAGTCTGTTCTCAGCAAGTACAGTGTATTGGACTGAAGAGGATCTACTGTTCTTGTCAGGTTCCTAAGCAGAATTGAACTAGATATGGCCGTGTGTGTAGGAAGCACAGTTCTTTTGGTTTGAGCAAGTTCACTGTTCGGACCTCTTAGGAAACACAATAGAGTAGAAGAGTGCTTTTTTTCTCTAAATCAGAGTGTATTTCTTGTAAGGCGAGCTAGTGTTTGTTTCCCAGTCCTAAATGGAGTTGCCTCACATGCAGTTTCTGGTCCTACGAGCAAGAGTTGTTTTCTGGTAAGAAGAGTCACTATTGTGCTCCCATTGTCATACACAGGGCAAATATCACTCGCGTCTGTTCCCATCATGTACAGTGTATTGGACTGAAGAGGATCTACTGTTCTTGTCAGGTTCCTAAGCAGAGTTGAACTAGATATGCCCGTGTGTGTAGGAAGCACAGTTCTTTTTTTCTGAGCAAGCTCACTGCTCTGGCCCTATAGGAAACACAGTAGAGTAGAAGAGTGCTCTTTTCTCAAAAGCAGAGTGTGTTTCTTGTAAGGCGAGCTAGCGTTTGTTTCCCATTCCTAAATGGAGTTGAATCACATGCAGTTTCTGGTCCTATGAGCAAGAGTTGTTTTCTGGTAAGGAAAGTCACTATTGCGCTCCCATTGCCATACACAGTGCAAATAGCACATGCGTCTGTTCCCAGCAAGTACAGTGTATCAGACTGAAGAGGAGCTACTGTTCTTGTCATTTTCCTAAGCAGAGTTGAACTAGATATGGCCCGTGTGTGTAGGAAGCACAGTTCTTATGTTCTGAGCAAGCTCACTGTTCTGGCCCTATAGGAAACACAGTAGAGTAGAAGAGTGCACTTTTCTTAAAAGCAGAGTGTGTTTCTTGTAAGGCGAGCTCGCGTTTGTTACCCAGTCCTAAATGGAGTTGAGTCACATGCAGTTTTTGGTCCTATGAGCAAGAGTTGTTTTCTGGTAAGAAGAGTCACTGTTGCGCTCCAAATGACATATACAGTGCAAATAGCACTCGCGTCTGTTCCCAGCAAGTACAGTGTATTGGACTGAAAAGGAGCTACTGTTCTTGTCAGTTTCCTAAGCAGACTTGATCTAGATATGGCCGTGTGTGTAGGAAGCACAGTTTTTTTGTTCTGAGCAAGCTCACTGTTCGGAACACATAGGAAACACAGTAGAGTAGAATAGTGCTCTTTTCTCAAAAGCAGATTGTGTTTCTTGTAAGGCGAGCTAGCGTTTGTTTCCCAGTCCTAAATGGAGTTCAATCACATGCAGTATCTGGTCCTACGACCAAGAGTTGTTTTCTGCTAAGGAAAGTCACTATTGCGCTCCCATTGCCATACACAGTGCAAATAGCACTCACGTCTTTTCCCAGCAAGTACAGTGTATCGGACTGAAGAGGAGCTACTGTTCTTGTCAGTTTCCTAAGCTGAGGTGAACGAGATATGTCCCGCGTGTGTAGGAAGCACAGTTCTTTTGTTCTTAGCAAGCTAACTGTTTGGACCCCATAGGAAACACAGTAGAGTAGAAGAGTGCTCTTTTCTCAAAAGCACAGTGTGTTTCTTGTAGGGCGAGCTAGCGTTTGTTTCCCAGTCCTAAATGGAGTTGAATCACATGCAGTTTCTGGTCCTGCAAGCAAGAGTTGTTTTCTGGTAAGAAGAGTCACTATTGCGCTGCCATTGCCATACACAGGACAAATAGCACTGGCGTCTTTTCCCAGCAAGTACAGTGTATTGGATGGAAGAGGATCTACTGTTCTTGTCAGGTTCCTAAGCAGACTTGAACTAGATATGGCCGTGTGTGTAGGAAGCACAGTTTTTTTTTTTCTGAGCAAGCTCACTGTTCGGAACCCATAGGAAACACAGTAGAGTAGAAGAGTGCTCTTTTCTCAAAAGCAGAGTGTGTTTCTTGGAAGGCGAGCTAGCGTTTGTTTCCCAGTCCTAAATGGAGTTGAATCACATGCAGTTTCTGGTCCTACGAGTAAGAGTTGTTTTATGGTAAGAAGAGTCACTATTGCGCTGCCATTGCCATACACAGGACAAATAGCACTGTTGTCTGTTCCCAGCAGTACAGGGTATTGGACTGAGGAGGATCTACTGTTCTTGTCAGGTTCCTAAGCAGAATTGAACTAGATATGGCCGTGTGTGTAGGAAGCACAGTTCTTTTGTTCTGAGCAAGTTCACTGTTCGGACCTCCTAGGAAACACAATAGAGTAGAAGAGTGCTTTTTTCTCTAAATCAGAGTGTGTTTCTTGTAAGGCGAGTTAGTGTTTGTTTCCCAGTCCTAAGTGGAGTTGTATCACATGCAGTTTCTGGTCCTACGAGCAAGAGTTGTTTTCTGCTAAGAAGAGTCACTATTGTGCTCCCATTGTCATACACAGGGCAAATAGCACACGCGTCTGTTCCCAGCATGTACAGTGTATTGGACTGAAGAGGATCTACTGTTCTTGTCAGGTTCCTAAGCAGAGTTGAACTAGATATGGCCGTGTGTGTAGGAAGCACGGTTCTTTTGTTCTGAGCAAGCTCACTCTTCTGGCCCTATAGGAAACACAGTAGAGTAGAAGAGTGCTCTTTTCTCAAAAGCAGATTGTGTTTCTTGTAAGGCAAGCTAGCGTTTGTTTCCCAGGCCCATATGGAGTTGAATCACATGCAGTTTCTGGTCCTACGAGCAAGAGTTGTTTTTTGGTAAGGAAAGTCACTATTGTGCTCCCATTGCCATACACAGTGCAACTAGCACTCGTGTCTGTTCCCAGCAAGTACAGTGTATCGGACTGAAGAGGAGCTACTGTTCTTGTCAGTTTCCTAAGCAGAGTTGATCGAGATATGTCCCGCGTGTGTAGGAAGCACATTTCTTTTGTTCTGAGCAAGCTCACTCTTTGGACCCCATAGGAAACACAGTAGAGTAGAAGAGTGCTCTTTTCTCAAAAGCAGAGTGTGTTTCTTGTAAGGCGAGCTAGCGTTTGTTTCCCAGTCCTAAATGGAGTTGAATCACATGCAGTTTCTGGTCCTACGAGCAAGAGTTGTTTTCTGGTAAGAAGAGTCAATATTGCGCAGCCATTGCCATACACAGGATAAATAGCACTGGCGTTTGTTCCCAGCAAGTACAGTGTATTGGACTGAAGAGGATCTACTGTTCTTGTCAGGTTGCTAAGCAGAATTGAACTAGATATGGCCGTGTGTGTAGGAAGCTCAGTTCTTTTGTTCTGAGCAAGCTCACTGTTCGGACCCCATATGAAACACAGTAGAGTAGAATTGTGCTCTTTTCTCAAAAGCAGAGTGTGTTTCTTGTAAGGCGACCTAGCGTTTGTTTCCCAGTCCTAAATGGAGTTGAATCCCATGCAGTTTCTGTTCCTACGTGCAAGAGTTGTTTTCTGGTAAGGAAAGTAACTATTGAGCTCCCATTGCCATACACAGTGCAAATAGCACTCGCGTCTGATCCCAGCAAATACAGTGTATCGGACTGAAGAGGAGCTACTGTTCTTGTCACATTCCTAAGCAGAGTTGAACTAGATATGGTCGGTGTGTGTAGGAAGCACATTTCTTTTGTTCTGAGCAAGCTCACTTTTCGGACCCCATAGGAAACACTGTAGAGTAGAATTGTGCTCATTTCTCAAAAGCAGAGTGTGTTTCTTGTAAGGCGAGCTAGCGTTTGTTTCCTAGTCCTAAAAGGAGTTGAATCCCATGCAGTTTCTGTTCCTATGAGCAAAAGCTGTTTTCTGGTAAGGAAAGTAACTATTGACC
This sequence comes from Peromyscus eremicus, assembly GCF_949786415.1. NCBI lineage: Eukaryota > Metazoa > Chordata > Mammalia > Rodentia > Cricetidae > Peromyscus > Peromyscus eremicus. Next base: position 21,223 of record NW_026736927.1, on the reverse strand, counting down.
TTCCATTGCCATTCACAGTGCAAATAGCACTCGCGTCTGTTCCCAGCAAGTACAGTGTATCGGACTGAAGAGGATCTACTGTTCTTCTCAGGTTCCTAAGCAGACTTAAACTAGATATGGCCCGTGTGTGTAGGAAGCACAGTTCTTATGTTCTGAGCAAGCTCACTGTTCTGGCCCTATAGGAAACACAGTAGAGTAGAAGAGTGCACTTTTCTTAAAAGCAGAGTGTGTTTCTTGGAAGGCGAGCTAGCGTTTGTTTCCCAGTCCTAAATGGAGTTGAATCACATGCAGTTTCTGGTCCTACGAGCAAGAGTTGTTTTATGGTAAGAAGAGTCACTATTGCGCTGCCATTGCCATACACAGGACAAATAGCACTGTTGTCTGTTCCCAGCAGTACAGTGTATTGGACTGAGGAGGATCTACTGTTCTTGTCAGGTTCCTAATCAGAATTGAACTAGATATGGCCGTGTGTGTAGGAAGCACAGTTCTTTTGTTCTGAGCAAGTTCACTGTTCAGACCTCCTAGGAAACACAACAGAGTAGAAGAGTGCTTTTTTCTCTAAATCAGAGTGTGTTTCTTGTAAGGCGAGTTAGTGTTTGTTTCCCAGTCCTAAGTGGAGTTGTATCACATGCAGTTTCTGGTCCTACTAGCAAGAGTTGTTTTCTGGTAAGAAGAGTCACTATTGTGCTCCCATTGTCATACACAGGGCAAATAGCACACGCGTCTGTTCCCAGCATGTACAGTGTATTGGACTGAAGAGGATCTACTGTTCTTGTCAGGTTCCTAAGCAGAGTTGAACTAGATATGGCCGTGTGTGTAGGAAGCACGGTTCTTTTGTTCTGAGCAAGCTCACTGTTCTGGCCCTATAGGAAACACAGTAGAGTAGAAGAGTGCTCTTTTCTCAAAAGCAGATTGTGTTTCTTGTAAGGCAAGCTAGTGTTTGTTTCCCAGGCCCATATGGAGTTGAATCACATGCAGTTTCTGGTCCTACGAGCAAGAGTTGTTTTTTGGTAAGGAAAGTCACTATTGTGCTCCCATTGCCATACACAGTGCAACTAGCACTCGTGTCTGTTCCCAGCAAGTACAGTGTATCGGACTGAAGAGGAGCTATTGTTCTTGTCAGTTTCCTAAGCAGAGTTGATCGAGATATGTCCCGCGTGTGTAGGAAGCACATTTCTTTTGTTCTGAGCAAGCTCACTCTTTGGACCCCATAGGAAACACAGTAGAGTAGAAGAGTGCTCTTTTATCTAAAGCAGAGTGTGTTTCTTGTAAGGCGAGCTAGCGTTTGTTTCCCAGTCCTAAATGGAGTTGAATCACATGCAGTTTCTGGTCCTACAAGCAAGAGCTGTTTTCTGGTAAGAAGAGTCACTATTGCGCTGCCATTGCCATACACAGGACAAATAGCACTGGCGTCTTTTCCCAGCAAGTACAGTGTATTGGACGAAAGAGGATCTACTGTTCTTGTCAGGTTCCTAATCAGACTTGAACGAGATATGGCCGTGTGTGTAGGAAGCACAGTTATTTTGTTCTGAGCAAGCTCACTGTTCGGACCCCATAGGTTACACTGTAGAGAAGAAGAGTGCCCTTTTCTCTAAAGCAGAGTGTGTTTCTAGTAAGGCGAGCTCGCGTTTGTTTCCCAGTCCTAAATGGAGTTGTCACAGGCAGTTTTTGGTCCTACGAGCAAGAGTTGTTTTCTGGTAATAAGAGTCACTATTGTGCTCCAAATGCAATACACAGTGCAAATAGCACACGCGTCTGTTCCCAGCAAGTACAGTGTATTGGACTGAATAGGAGCTACTGTTCTTCTCAGTTTCCTAAGCAGAGTTGAACTAGATATGGCCCGTGTGTAGGAAGCACAGTTCTTTTGTTCTGAGCAAGCTCCCTGTTCTGGCCCCATAGGAAACACTCTAGAGTAGAAGAGTGCTCTTTTATCTAAAGCAGAGTGTGTTTCTTGTAAGGCGAGCTAGCGTTTGTTTCCCAGTCCTAAATGGAGTTGAATCACATGCAGTTTCTGGTCCTACGAGCAAGAGTTGATTTCTGGTAAGAAGAGTCAATATTGCGCAGCTATTGCCATACACAGGATAAATAGCACTGGCGTTTGTTCCCAGCAAGTACAGTGTATTGGACTGAAGAGGATCTACTGTTCTTGTCAGGTTGCTAAGCAGAATTGAACTAGATATGGCCGTGTGTGTAGGAAGCTCCGTTCTTTTGTTCTGAGCAAGCTCACTGTTCGGACCCCATAGGAAACACAGTAGAGTAGAATTGTGCTCTTTTCTCAAAAGCAGAGTGTGTTTCTTGTAAGGCGACCTAGCGTTTGTTTCCCAGTCCTAAATGGAGTTGAATCCCATGCAGTTTCTGTTCCTACGAGCAAGAGTTGTTTTCTGGTAAGGAAAGTAACTATTGAGCTCCCATTGCCATACACAGTGCAAATAGCACTCGCGTCTGTTCCCAGCAAATACAGTGTATCGGACTGAAGAGGAGCTACTGTTCTTGTCACATTCCTAAGCAGAGTTGAACTAGATATGGTCGGTGTGTGTAGGAAGCACATTTCTTTTGTTCTGAGCAAGCTCACTTTTCGGACCCCATAGGAAACACAGTAGAGTAGAATTGTGCTCATTTCTCAAAAGCAGAGTGTGTTTCTTGTAAGGCGAGCTAGCGTTTGTTTCCCAGTCCTAAAAGGAGTTGAATCCCATGCAGTTTCTGTTCCTATGAGCAAGAGCTGTTTTCTGGTAAGGAAAGTAACTATTGAGCTCCCATTGCCATTCACAGTGCAAATAGCACTCGCGTCTGTTCCCAGCAAATACAGTGTATCGGACTGAAGAGGAGCTACTGTTCTTGTCAGTTTCCTAAGCAGAGTTGAACTAGATAGGGTCGGTGTGTGTAGGAAGCACAGTTCTTTTGTTTTGAGCAAGCTCACTGTTTGGACCCCATAGGAAACACAGTAGGGTAGAAGAGTGCTCTTTTCTCAAAAGTAGAGTGTGTTTCTTGTAAGTCGAGCTAGCATTTGTTTCCCAGTACTAAATGGAGTGGAATCACATGCAGTTTCTGGTCCTATGAACAAGAGTTGTTTTCTGGTAAGGAAAGTCACTATTGCGCTCCCATTGCCATACACAGTACAAATAGCCCTCCCGTCTCTTCCCAGCAAGTACAGTGTATCGGACTGAAGAGGATCTACTGTTCTTCTCAGGTTCCTAAGCAGACTAGAACTAGATATGGCCCGTGTGTGTAGGAAGCACAGTTCTTATGTTCTGAGCAAGCTCACTGTTCTGGCCCTATAGGAAACACAGTAGAGTAGAAGAGTGCACTTTTCTTAAAAGCAGAGTGTGTTTCTTGTAAGGCGAGCTCGCGTTTGTTTCGCAGTCCTAAATGGAGTTGAGTCACATGCAGATTTTGGTCCTACAAGCAAGAGTTGTTTTCTGGTAAGAAGAGTGACTGTTGCGCTCCAAAAGCCATGAACAGTGCAAATAGCACTCGCGTCTGTTCCGAGCAAGTACAGTGTATAGGACTGAAGAGGAGCTACTGTTCTTGTCAGTTTCCTAAGCAGAGTTGAACTAGATATGGCCCGTGTGTGTAGGAAGCACAGTTCTTTTGTTCTGAGCAAGCTCACTGTTTAGACCACATAGGAAACACAGTAGAGTAGAAGAGTGCTCTTTTCTCAAAAGCAGAGTGTGTTTCATGTAAGGCGAGCTAGCATTTGTTTCCCAGTCCTAAATGGAGTTGAATCACATGCAGTTTCTGGTCCTACGAGCAAGAGTTGTTTTCTGGTAAGGAAAGTCACTATTGCGCTCCCATTGCCATACACAGTGCAAATAGCGCATGCGTCTGTTCCCAGCAAGTACAGTGTATCGATTTGAAGAGGATCTACTCTTCTTGTCAGGTTCCTAAGCAGACTTGAACTAGATATGGCTGTGTTTGTTGAAAGCACAGTTTTTTTGTTATGAGCAAGCTCACTGTTCGGAACACATAGGAAACAGTACAGTAGAAGGGTGCTCTTTTCTGAAAAGCGGAGTGTGTTTCTTGGAAGGCGAGCTAGTGTTTGTTTCCCAGTACTAAATGGAGTTGAGTCACATGCAGTTTTTTGTACTACGAGCAAGAGTTGTTTTCTGGTAAGACGAGTCACTATTGTGTTACAATTGCCATACACAGTGCAAATAGCACTCGTGTCTGTTCCCAGCAAGTACAGTGTATCGGACTGAAGAGGAGCTACTGTTCTTTTCAGTTTCCTAAGCAGAGTTGAACTAGATATGGCCCGTGTGTGTAGGAAGCACAGTTCTTTCGTTCTGAGCAAGTTCACTGTTCGTACCCCATAGGAAACACAGTAGAGTAGAAGAGTGCTCTTTTCTCAAAAGCAGAGTGTGTTTCATGGAAGGCAAGCTAGCATTTGTTTCTCAGTCCTAAATGGAGTTTAATCATATGCAGTTTCTGGTCCTACGCGCAAGAGTTGTTTTCTGGTAAGGAAAGTCACTATTGTGCTCCCATTGCCATCCACAGTGCAAATAGCACTGGCGTCTGTTCCCAGCTAGTACAGTGTATCGGACTGAAGAGGAGCTACTGTTCTTGTCAGTTTCCTAAGCAGAGTTGAACTAGATATGGGCCGTTGTGTAGGAAGCACAGTTTTTTTTTCTGAGCAAGCTCACTCTTCTGGCCCTATAGGAAACACAGTAGAGAAAAAGAGTGCTCTATTCTCTAAAGAAGAGTGTGTTTCTTGTAAGGCGAGCTAGCGTTTGTTTCCCAGTCCTAAATGGAGTTGAATCACATGCAGTTTCTGGTCCTACGAGCAAGAGTTGTTTTATGGTAAGAAGAGTCACTATTGTGCTCCAATTGCCATATACAGGACAAAGAGCACTGGCGTCTGTTCCCAGCATGTACAGTGTATTGGACTGAAGAGGATCTACTGTTCTTTCAGGTTCCTAAGCAGAATTGAACTAGATATGGCCGTGTGTGTAGGAAGCACAGTTCTTTTTTTCTGACCAAGCTCACTGTTCTGGCCCTATAGGAAACACAGTAGAGTAGAAGAGTGCTCTTTTCTAAAAAGCAGAGTGTGTTTCTTGTAAAGCGAGCTAGAGTTAGTTTCCCAGTCCTAAATGGAGTTGAATCACATGCAGTTTCTGGTCCACGAGCAAGAGTTGTTTTCTGGTAAGAAGAGTCACTATTGCGCTGCCATTGCCATACACAGGATAAATAGCATTGGCGTCTGTTCCCAGCAAGTACACTATATTGGACTGAAGAGGATCTACTGTTCTTGTCAGGTTCCGAAGCAGACTTGAACTAGATATGGCCGTGTGTGTAGGAAGCACAGTTTTTCTGTTCTGAGCAAGCTCACTTTTCTGAACACATAGGAAACACAGTAGAGTAGAAGAGTGCTCTTTTCTCAAAAGCAGAGTGTGTTTCTTGGACGTCGAGCTAGCATTTGTTTCCCAGTCCTAAATGGAGTTGAGTCACATGCAGTTTTTTGTCCTACGAAGTAGAGTTGTTTTCTGGTAAGACAAGTCACTATTGTGCTCCAATTGCCATACACAGTGCAAATAGCACTCACGTCTGTTCCCTGCAAGTACAGTGTATTGGACTGAAGAGGATATACTGTTCTTGTCAGTTTCCTAAGCAGAGTTGAACTAGATATGGCCCGTGTGTGTAGGAAGCACAGTTCTTTTGTTCTGAGCAAGCTCACTGTTCGTACCCCATAGGAAACACAGTAGAGTAGAAGAGTGCTCTTTTCTCAAAAGCAGAGTGTGTTTCATGGAAGGCAAGCTAGCATTTGTTACTCAGTCCTAAATGGAGTTGAATCATATGCAGTTTCTGGTCCTACGAGCAAGAGTTGTTTTCTGGTAAGGAAAGACACTATTGTGCTCCCATTGCCATCCACAGTGCAAATAGCACTGGCGTCTGTTCCCAGCAAGTACAGTGTATTGGACTGAAGAGGAGCTACCGTTCTTGTCAGTTTCCTAAGCAGAGTTGAACTAGATATGGCCCGTGTGTGTAGGAAGCACAGTTTTTTTTTTCTGAGCAAGCTCACTGTTCTTTCCCTATAGGAAACACAGTAGAGCAGAAGAGTGCTCTTTTCTCTAAAGCAGAGTGTGTTTCTTGTAAGGCGAGCTATCGTTTGTTTCCCAGTTCTAAATGGAGTTGAATCACATGCAGTTTCTGGTCCTACGAGCAAGAGTTGTTTTATGGTAAGAAGAGTCACTATTGTGCTTCAATTGCCATATACAGGACAAAGAGCACTGGCGTCTGTTCCCAGCAAGTACAGTGTATTGGAATGAAGAGGATCTACTGTTCTTTCAGGTTCCTAAGCAGAATTGAACTAGATATGGCCGTGAGTGTAGGAAGCACAGTTCTTTTGTTCTGAGCAAGCTCACTGTTCGGACCCTATAGGAAACACAGAGGAGTAGAAGAGTGCGCTTTTCTGAAAAGCAGAGTGTGTTTCTTGTAAGGCGAGCTAGCGTTTGTTTCCCAGTCCTAAATGGAGTTGAATCATATGCAGTTTCTGGTCCTATGAGCAAGAGTTGTTTTCTGGTAAGGAAAGTCACTATTGCGCTCCCATTGCCATACACAGTGCAAATAGCACTCGCGTCTGTTCCCAGCAAGTACAGTGTATCCGACTGAAGAGGAGATACTTTTCTTGTCAGTTTCCTAAGCAGAGTTGAAGTAGATATGGCCCGTGTGTGTAGGAAGCACAGTTCTTATGTTCTGAGCAAGTTCACTGTTCTGGCCCTATAGGAAACACAGTGGAGTAGAAGAGTGCTCTTTTCTCAAAAGCAGAGTGTGTTTCTTGTAAGGCAAGCTAGCGTTTGTTTCCTAGTCCTAAATGGAGTTGAATCACATGCAGTTTCAGGTCCTAGGAACAAGAGTTCTTTTCTGGTAAGGAAAGACACATTGCGATCCCATTGCCATACACAGTGCAAATAGCCCTCGTGTCTGTTCCCAGCAAGTACAGTGTATTGGACTGGATAGGTGCTACTGTTTTGTCAGTTTCCTAAGCAGAGTTGAACTAGATATGATCCGTGTTTGTAGGAAGCACAGTTCTTTTGTTCTTTGAAAGCTCACTGTTTGGACCCCATAGGAAACACAGTAGAGTAGAAGAGTGCTCTTTTCTCTAAAGCAGAGTGTGTTACTTGTAAGGCGAGCTAGCGTTTGTTTCCCATTCCTAAATGGAGTTGAATCACATGCAGTTTGTGTTCCTATGAGCAAGAGTTGTTTTCTGGTAAGGAAAGTCACTATTGTGCTCCCATTGCCATACACAGTGCAAATAGCCCTCCCATCTGAGCCCAGCAAGTACAGTGTATTGGAAAGAAGAGGAGCTACTGTTCTTCTCAGTTTCCTAAGCAGAGTTGAAATACATATGGCCCGTGTGTGTAGAAAGCACAGTTCTTTTTTTCTGAGCAAGCTCACTGTTCTGGCACTATAGGTAACACAGTAGAGTAGAAGAGTGCTCTTTTCTCAAGAGCAGAGTGTGTTTCTTGTAAAGCGAGCTAGAGTTTGTTTCCCAGTCCTAAATGGAGTTGAATCACATGCAGTTTCTGGTCCACGAGCAAGAGTTGTTTTCTGGTAAGAAGAGTCACTATTGCGCTGCCATTGCCATACACAGGACAAATAGCATTGGCGTCTGTTCCCAGCAAGTACAGTGTATTGGACTGAAGAGGATCTACTGATCTTGTCAGGTTCCTAAGCAGACTTGAACTAGATATGGCCGTGTTGTAGGAAGCACAGTTTTTTTGTTCTGAGCAAGCTCACTTTTTGGAAAACATAGGAAACACAGTAGAGTAGAAGAGTGCTCTTTTCTCAAAAGCAGAGTGTGTTTCTTGGACGTCGAGCTAGCATTTGTTTCCCAGTCCTAAATGGAGTTGAGTCACATGCAGTTTTTTGTCCTACGAGCAAGAGTTGTTTTCTGGTAAGACAAGTCACTATTGGTCTCCAATTGCCATACACAGTGCAAATAGCACTCGCGTATGTTCCCTGCAAGTACAGTGTATTGGACTGAAGAGGATCTACTGTTCTTGTCAGTTTCCTAAGCAGAGTTGAACTAGATATGGCCCGTGTGTGTAGGAAGCACAGTTCTTTTGTTCTGAGCAAGCTCACTGTTCAGACCCCAAAGGAAGCACAGTAGAGTAGAAGAGTGCTCTTTTCTCAAAAGCAGAGTGTGTTTCATGTAAGGCGAGCTGGCATTTGTTTTCCAGTCCTAAATGGAGTTGAATCACATGCAGTTTCTGGTCCTACGAGCAAGAGTTGTTTTCTGGTAAGGAAAGTCACTATTGCGCTCCCATTGCCATACACAGTGCAAATAGCACTCGCGTCTGTTCCCAGCAAGTACATTGTATCGGACTGAAGAGGAGCTACTGTTCTTGTCACTTTCCTAAGCAGAGTTGAACTAGATATGGCCCATGTGTAGGAAGCACAGTTCTTTGGTTCTGAGCAAGCTCACTGTTCTGGCCTTATAGGAAACACAGTAGAGTAGAAGAGTGCTCTTTTCTCTAAAGCAGAGTGTGTTTCATATAAGGCGAGCTAGCGTTTGTTTACCAGTCCTAAATGGAGTTTAATCACATGCAGTTTCTAGTCCTACAAGCAAGAGTTGTTTTATGGTAAGAAGAGTCACTTTGTGCTGCCATTGCCATACACAGGACAAATAGCACTGGCGTCTGTTCCTAGCAAGTACAGTGTATTGGACTGAAGAGGATCTACTGTTCTTTCAGGTTCCTAAGCAGAATTGAACTAGATATGGCCGTGTGTGTAGGAAGCACAGTTCGTTTGTTCTGAGCAAGCTCACTGTTCGGACCCTATAGGAAACACAGTAGAGTAGAAGAGTGCGCTTTTCTCAAAAGCAGAGTGTGTTTCTTGTAAGGCGAGCTAGCGTTTGTTTCCCAGTCATAAATGGAGTTGAATCACAGGCAGTTTCTAGTCCTATGAGCAAGAGTTGTTTTCTGGTAAGGAAAGTCACTATTGCGCTCCCTTTGCCATACACAGTGCAAATAGCACTCGCGTCTGTTCCCAGCAAGTACAGTGTATCGGATAGAAGAGGAGCTACTTTTCTTGTCAGTTTCCTAAGCAGAGTTGAACGAGATATGGCCCGTGTGTGTAGGAAGCACAGTTCTTATATTCTGAGCAAGCTCACTGTTCTGGCCCTATAGGAAACACAGTAGAGTAGAAGAGTGCTCTTTTCTCAAAAGCAGAGTGTGTTTCTTGTAAGACGAGCTAGCGTTTCTTTCCTAGTCCTAAATGGAGTTGAATCACATGCAGATTCAGGTCCTAAGAACAAGAGTTCTTTTCTGGTAAGGAAAGTCACATTGCGCTCCCATTGCCATACACAGTACAAATAGCACTCGTATCTGTTCCCAGCAAGAACAGTGTATTGGACTGGATAGGTGCTACTGTTCTTGTCAGTTTCCTAAGCAGAGTTGAACTAGATATGATCCGTGTTTGTAGGAAGCACAGTTCTTTTGTTCTTTGCAAGCTCACTGTTTGGACCCCATAGGAAACACAATAGAGCAGAAGAGTGCTCTTTTCTCTAAAGCAGAGTGTGTTACTTGTAAGGCAAGCTAGCGTTTGTTTCCCAGTCCTAAATGGAGTTGAATCCCATGCAGTTTCTGGTACTACGAGCAAGAGTTGTTTTCTGGTATAAAGAGTCACTATTGCGCTGCCATTGCCATACACAGGACAAATAGCACTGGCGTCTATTCGCAGCAAGTACAGTATATTGGGCTGAAGAGGATCTATTGTTCTTGTCAGGTTCCTAAGCAGACTTGAACTAGATATGGCCATGTGTGTAGGAAGCACAGTTTTTTTGTTCTGAGCAAGCTCACTGTTCGGACCCCATAGGAAACACAGTAGAGTAGAAGAGTGCTTTTTTCTCAAAAGCAGAGTGTGTTTCTTGTAAGGCCAGCTAGCGTTTGTTTCCCAGTCCTAAATGGAGTTGAAATACACATGCAGTTTCTGGTCCTACGAGCAAGAGCTGTTTTCTGGTAAGAAGAGTCACTATTGTGCTCCCTTTGCCATACACAGTGCAAATAGCACTCGCGTCTGCTCTCAGCAAGTACAGTGTATTTGATTGAAGAGGAGCTACTGTTCTTGTCAGTTTCCTAAGCAGACTTGAACTAGATATGGCCCGTGTGTGTAGGAAGCACAGTTCATTTGTTCTGAGCAAGCTCACTGTTTGGACCCCATAGGAAACACAGTAGAATAGAAGAGTACTCTTTTCTCAAAAGCAGAGTGTGTTTCTTGTAAGGCGAGCTAGCTTTTGTTTCCCAATCCTAAATGGAGTTGAATCACATCCAGTTTCTGGTCCTACGAGCAAGAGTAGATTTCTGGTAAGAAGAGTCAATATTGCGCTCCCATTGTCATACACAGGGCAAATAGCACTGGCGTCTCTTCCCAGCATGTACAGTGTATTGGACTGAAGAGGAGCTATTGTTCTAGTCAGGTTCCTAAGCAGAGTTGAACTAGATATGGCCTGTGTGTGTAGGAAGTGCAATTCTTTTGTTCTGAGCAAGCTCACTGTTTGGACCCCATAGGAAAAACAGTAGAGTAGATGTGTGCCTTATTCTCAAAAGCAGAGCGTGTTTCTTGTAAGGCGAGCTAGCGTTTGTTTCCCAGTCCTAAGTGGATTGAATCAAATGCAGTTTCTGGTCCTACGAGCAAGAGTTGTTTTCTTGTAAGAAGAGTCACTATTGTGCTCCCATTGCTGTACACAGTGCAAATAGCACTCGCGTCTGTTCCGAGTAAGTACAGTGTATTGGACTGAAGAGGATCTACTGTTCTCGTCAGTTTCCTAGTCAGAGTTGAACTAGATATGGCCCGTGTGTGTAAGAAGCACAGTTCTTTTGTTCTGAGCAAGCTCACTGTTCGGACCCCATAGGAAACACAGTAGAGTAGATGAGTGCTCTTTTCTCAAAAGCCGAGTGCGTTTAGTGTAAGACGACCTAGTGTTTGCTTCACAGTCCTAAATGGAGTTGAATAACATGTAGTTTCTGGACGTACAAGCAAGAGTTGTTTTCTGGTAAGGAAAGTCACAATTGCGCTCCCATTGTCATACACAGGGTAAATAGCACTGGCGTCTGTTCCCAGCATGTACAGTGTATTGGACTGAAGAGGATCTACTGTTCTTGTCAGTTTCCTAAGCACAATTGAACTAGATATGGCCATGTGTGTAGGAAGCACAGTTCTTTTGTTCTGAGCAAGCTCACTGTTCTGGCCCTATAGGAAACACAGTAGAGTAGAAGAGTGCTCTTTTCTCAAAAGCAGAGTGTGTTTCTTGTATGGCAAGATAGCGTTTGCTTCCCAGACCTAAATAGAGTTGAATCACATGCAGTTTCTGCTCCTACAAGCAAGAATTGTTTTCTTTTAAGAAGAGTCACTATTGTGATCCCTTTGCCATACACAGTGCAAATAGCACTCGTGTCTGTTCCCAGCAAGTACAGTGTATTGGACTGAAGAGGAGCTACTGTTCTTGTCAGTTTCCTAAGCAGACTTGAACTAGATATGGCCCGTGTGTGTAGGAAGCACAGTTCATTTGTTTTGAGCAAGCTCACTGTTCGGACCCCATAGGAAACACAGTTGAGTAGAAGAGTGCATTTTTCTCAAAAGCAGAGTGTGTTTCTTGTAAGGCCAGCTAGCGTTTGTTTCCCAGTCCTAAATGGAGTTGAAATACACATGCAGTTTCTGGTCCTACGAGCAAGAGTTGTTTTCTGGTAAGAAGAGTCACTATTGTGCTCCCTTTGCCATACACAGTGCAAATAGCCCTCGCGTCTGTTCCCAGCAAGTACAGTGTATTGGAATGAAGAAGAGCTAATGTTCTTGTCAGTTTCCTAAGCAGAGTTGAACTAGATATGGCCCATGTGTGTAGGAAGCACAGTTCTTTTGTACTCAGCAAGCTCACTGTTCTGGCCCTATAGGAAACACAGTAGAGTAGAAGAGTGCTCTTTCCTCAAAACCAGAGTGTGTTTTTTGTAAGGCGAGCTAGCGTTTGTTTCGCAGTCCTAAATGGATTTGAATCACATGCAGTTTTCGTTCCTATGAGCAATAGTTGTTTTCTGGTAAGGAAAGTCACTATTGTGCTCCCTTTGCCATACACAGTGCAAATAGCACTTGTGTCTGTTCCCAGGAAGTACAGTGTATTGGACTGAAGAGGAGCTACTGTTCTTGTCAGTTTCCTAAGCAGAGTTGAACTAGATATGGCCCGTGTGTGTAGGAAGCACAGTTCTTTTGTTCTCAGCAAGCTCATTGTTCGGACCCCATAGGAAACACAGTAGAGTAGAAGAGTACTCTTTTCTCAAAAGCAGAGTGTGTTTCTTGTAAGGCGATCTAGCGTTTGATTCCCAGTCCTAAATGGAGTTGAATCACATGCAGTGTCTGGTCATACGAGCATGAGTTGTTTTCTGGTAAGAAGAGTCACTATTGCGCTCCCATTGTCACACACAGGGCAAATAGCACTGGCTTCTCTTCCCAGCATGTACAGTCTATTGGACTGAAGAGGTTCTACTGTTTTTGTCAGTTTCCTAAGCAGAATTGAACAAGATATGGCACGTGTGTGTAGGAAGCACAGTTCTTTTGTTCTGAGCAAGCTCACATTGCGAACCCCATAGGAAACACAGTAGAGTAGAAGAGTGCATTTTTCTCAAAAGCAGAGTGTGTTTCTTATAATGCGAGCTAGCGTTTGTTTCCCAGTCCTAAATGGAGATGAAATACACATGCAGTTTCTGGTCCTACGAGCAAGAGTTGTTTTCTGGTAAGAAGAGTCACTATTGTGCTCCGTTTGTCATACACAGTGCAAATAGCCCTTGCGTCTGTTCCCAGCAAGTACAGTGTATTGGACTGAAGAGGAGCTACTGTTCTTGTCAGTTTCCTAAGCAGAGTTGAACTAGATATGGCCCGTGTGTGTAAGAAGCACAGTTCTTTTGTTCTGAGCAAGCTCACTGTTTGGATCCCATAGGAAACATGGAAGAGTAGAAGAGTGCTCTTTTCTCAAAAGCAGAGTGTGCTTCTTGTAAGGCGAGCTAGCGTTTGTTTCCCAATCCTAAATGGAGTTGAATCACATTCAGTTTCTGGTCCTACGAGCAAGAGTAGTTTTCTGGTAAGAAGAGTCAATATTGCGCTCCCATTGTCATACACAGGGCAAATAGCACTGGCGTCTCTTCGCAGCATGTACAGTGTATTGGACTGAAGAGGAGCTATTGTTCTAGTCAGGTTCCTAAACAGAGTTGAACTAGATATGGCCTGTGTGTGTAGGAAGCGCAATTCTTTTGTTCTGAGCAAGCTCACTGTTTGGACCCCATAGGAAAAACAGTAGAGTAGATGTGTGCCTTATTCTCAAAAGCAGAGCGTGTTTCTTGTAAGGCGAGCTAGCGTTTGTTTCCCAGTCCTAAGTGGATTGAATCAAATGCAGTTTCTGGTCCTACGAGCAAGAGTTGTTTTCTTGTAAGAAGAGTCACTATTGTGCTCCCATTGCTGTACACAGTGCAAATAGCACTCGCGTCTGTTCCGAGTAAGTACAGTGTATTGGACTGAAGAGGATCTACTGTTCTCGTCAGTTTCCTAGTCAGAGTTGAACTAGATATGGCCCGTGTGTGTAAGAAGCACAGTTCTTTTGTTCTGAGCAAGCTCACTGTTCGGACCCCATAGGAAACACAGTAGAGTAGATGAGTGCTCTTTTCTCAAAAGCCGAGTGCGTTTAGTGTAAGACGACCTAGTGTTTGCTTCACAGTCCTAAATGGAGTTGAATAACATGTAGTTTCTGGACGTACAAGCAAGAGTTGTTTTCTGGTAAGGAAAGTCACAATTGCGCTCCCATTGTCATACACAGGGTAAATAGCACTGGCGTCTGTTCCCAGCATGTACAGTGTATTGGACTGAAGAGGATCTACTGTTCTTGTCAGTTTCCTAAGCACAATTGAACTAGATATGGCCATGTGTGTAGGAAGCACAGTTCTTTTGTTCTGAGCAAGCTCACTGTTCTGGCCCTATAGGAAACACAGTAGAGTAGAAGAGTGCTCTTTTCTCAAAAGCAGAGTGTGTTTCTTGTATGGCAAGATAGCGTTTGCTTCCCAGACCTAAATAGAGTTGAATCACATGCAGTTTCTGCTCCTACAAGCAAGAATTGTTTTCTTTTAAGAAGAGTCACTATTGTGATCCCTTTGCCATACACAGTGCAAATAGCACTCGTGTCTGTTCCCAGCAAGTACAGTGTATTGGACTGAAGAGGAGCTACTGTTCTTGTCAGTTTCCTAAGCAGACTTGAACTAGATATGGCCCGTGTGTGTAGGAAGCACAGTTCATTTGTTTTGAGCAAGCTCACTGTTCGGACCCCATAGGAAACACAGTTGAGTAGAAGAGTGCATTTTTCTCAAAAGCAGAGTGTGTTTCTTGTAAGGCCAGCTAGCGTTTGTTTCCCAGTCCTAAATGGAGTTGAAATACACATGCAGTTTCTGGTCCTACGAGCAAGAGTTGTTTTCTGGTAAGAAGAGTCACTATTGTGCTCCCTTTGCCATACACAGTGCAAATAGCCCTCGCGTCTGTTCCCAGCAAGTACAGTGTATTGGAATGAAGAAGAGCTAATGTTCTTGTCAGTTTCCTAAGCAGAGTTGAACTAGATATGGCCCATGTGTGTAGGAAGCACAGTTCTTTTGTACTCAGCAAGCTCACTGTTCTGGCCCTATAGGAAACACAGTAGAGTAGAAGAGTGCTCTTTCCTCAAAACCAGAGTGTGTTTTTTGTAAGGCGAGCTAGCGTTTGTTTCGCAGTCCTAAATGGATTTGAATCACATGCAGTTTTCGTTCCTATGAGCAATAGTTGTTTTCTGGTAAGGAAAGTCACTATTGTGCTCCCTTTGCCATACACAGTGCAAATAGCACTTGTGTCTGTTCCCAGGAAGTACAGTGTATTGGACTGAAGAGGAGCTACTGTTCTTGTCAGTTTCCTAAGCAGAGTTGAACTAGATATGGCCCGTGTGTGTAGGAAGCACAGTTCTTTTGTTCTCAGCAAGCTCATTGTTCGGACCCCATAGGAAACACAGTAGAGTAGAAGAGTACTCTTTTCTCAAAAGCAGAGTGTGTTTCTTGTAAGGCGATCTAGCGTTTGATTCCCAGTCCTAAATGGAGTTGAATCACATGCAGTGTCTGGTCATACGAGCATGAGTTGTTTTCTGGTAAGAAGAGTCACTATTGCGCTCCCATTGTCACACACAGGGCAAATAGCACTGGCTTCTCTTCCCAGCATGTACAGTCTATTGGACTGAAGAGGTTCTACTGTTTTTGTCAGTTTCCTAAGCAGAATTGAACAAGATATGGCACGTGTGTGTAGGAAGCACAGTTCTTTTGTTCTGAGCAAGCTCACATTGCGAACCCCATAGGAAACACAGTAGAGTAGAAGAGTGCATTTTTCTCAAAAGCAGAGTGTGTTTCTTATAATGCGAGCTAGCGTTTGTTTCCCAGTCCTAAATGGAGATGAAATACACATGCAGTTTCTGGTCCTACGAGCAAGAGTTGTTTTCTGGTAAGAAGAGTCACTATTGTGCTCCGTTTGTCATACACAGTGCAAATAGCCCTTGCGTCTGTTCCCAGCAAGTACAGTGTATTGGACTGAAGAGGAGCTACTGTTCTTGTCAGTTTCCTAAGCAGAGTTGAACTAGATATGGCCCGTGTGTGTAAGAAGCACAGTTCTTTTGTTCTGAGCAAGCTCACTGTTTGGATCCCATAGGAAACATGGAAGAGTAGAAGAGTGCTCTTTTCTCAAAAGCAGAGTGTGCTTCTTGTAAGGCGAGCTAGCGTTTGTTTCCCAATCCTAAATGGAGTTGAATCACATTCAGTTTCTGGTCCTACGAGCAAGAGTAGTTTTCTGGTAAGAAGAGTCAATATTGCGCTCCCATTGTCATACACAGGGCAAATAGCACTGGCGTCTCTTCGCAGCATGTACAGTGTATTGGACTGAAGAGGAGCTATTGTTCTAGTCAGGTTCCTAAACAGAGTTGAACTAGATATGGCCTGTGTGTGTAGGAAGCGCAATTCTTTTGTTCTGAGCAAGCTCACTGTTTGGACCCCATAGGAAAAACAGTAGAGTAGATGTGTGCCTTATTCTCAAAAGCAGAGCGTGTTTCTTGTAAGGCGAGCTAGCGTTTGTTTCCCAGTCCTAAGTGGATTGAATCAAATGCAGTTTCTGGTCCTACGAGCAAGAGTTGTTTTCTTGTAAGAAGAGTCACTATTGTGCTCCCATTGCTGTACACAGTGCAAATAGCACTCGCGTCTGTTCCGAGTAAGTACAGTGTATTGGACTGAAGAGGAGCTACTGTTCTCGTCAGTTTCCTAAGCAGAGTTGAACTAGATATGGCCCGTGTGTGTAAGAAGCACAGTTCTTTTGTTCTGAGCAAGCTCACTGTTCGGACCCCATAGGAAACACAGTAGAGTAGATGAGTGCTCTTTTCTCAAAAGCCGAGTGCGTTTAGTGTAAGACGACCTAGCGTTTGCTTCACAGTCCTAAATGGAGTTGAATAACATGTAGTTTCTGGACGTACAAGCAAGAGTTGTTTTCTGGTAAGGAAAGTCACAATTGCGCTCCCATTGTCATACACAGGGTAAATAGCACTGGCGTCTGTTCCCAGCATGTACAGTGTATTGGACTGAAGAGGATCTACTGTTCTTGTCAGTTTCCTAAGCACAATTGAACTAGATACGGCCATGTGTGTAGGAAGCACAGTTCTTTTGTTCTGAGCAAGCTCACTGTTCTGGCCCTATAGGAAACACAGTAGGGTAGAAGAGTGCTCTTTTCTCAAAAGCAGAGTGTGTTTCTTGTAAGGCAAGATAGCGTTTGCTTCCCAGACCTAAATGGAGTTGAATCACATGCACTTTCTGGTCCTACAAGCAAGAATTGTTTTCTTGTAAGAAGAGTCACTATTGTGCTCCCATTGCCGTACACAGTGCAAATAGCACTCGCGTCTGTTCCCAGCAAGTACAGTGTATTGGACTGAAGAGGAGCTACTGTTCTTGTCAGTTTCCTAAGCAGACTTGAACTAGATATGGCCCGTGTGTGTAGGAAGCACAGTTCATTTGTTCTGAGCAAGCTCACTGTTCGGACCCCATAGGAAACACAGTAGAGTAGAAGAGTGCATTTTTCTCAAAAGCAGAGTGTGTTTCTTGTAAGGCCAGCTAGCGTTTGTTTCCCAGTTCTAAAAGGAGTTGAAATACACATGCAGTTTCTGGTCCCACGAGCAAGAGTTGTTTTCTGGTAAGAAGAGTCACTATTGTGCTCCCTTTGCCATACACAGTGCAAATAGCACTCGCGTCTGTTCCCAGCAAGTACAGTGTATTGGAATGAAGAGGAGCTAATGTTCTTGTAATTTTCCTAAGCAGAGTTGAACTAGATATGGCCTGTGTGTGTAGGAAGCACAGTTCTTTCGTTCTCAGCAAGCTCACTGTTCGGACCCCATAGAAAACACAGTAGAGTAGAAGAGTGCTCTTTTCTCAAAAGTAGAGTGTGTTTCTTGTAAGGTGAGCTAGCGTTTGTTTCCCAGTCCTAAATGGAGTTGAAATACACATGCAGTTTCTGGTCCTACGATCAAGAGTTGTTTTCTGGTTAGAAGAGTCACTATTGCGCTCCCTTTGCCATACACAATGCAAATAGCCCTCGCGTCTGTTCCCAGCATGTACAGTGTATTGGACTGAAGAGGAGCTACTGTTCTTGTCAGTTTCCTAAGCAGAGTTGAACTAGATATGGCCCATGTGTGCAGGAAGCTCAGTTCTTTTGTACTCAGCAAGCTCACTGTTCTGGCCCTATAAAAAACACAGTAGAGTAGAAGAGTGCTCTTTCCTCAAAAACAGAGTGTGTTTTTTGTAAGGGGAGCTAGCCTTTGTTTTGCAGTCCTAAATGGAGTTGAATCACATGCAGTTTGCGTTCCTACGAGCAACAGTTTTTTTCTGGTAAGGAAAGTCACTATTGTGCTCCCATTGCCATACACAGTGCAAATAGCACTTGCGTCTGTTCCCAGCAAGTACAGTGTATTGGACTGAAGAGGAGCTAGTGTTCTTGGTAGTTTCCTAAGCAGAATTGAACTAGATATGGCCCGTGTGTGTAGGAAGCACAGTTCTTTTGTTCTGAGCAAGCTCACTGTTTGGACCCCATAGGAAACACAGTAGAGTAGAAGAGTGCTCTTTTCTCAAAAGCAGAGTGTGTTTCTTGTAAGGCGAGCTAGCGTTTGTTTCCCAGTCCTACATGGAGTTGAATCACATGCAGTTTCTGGTCCTAAGAGCAAGAGTTTTTTCTGGTAATAAGAGTCACTATTGCGCTCCCATTGTCATACTCAGGGCAAATAGCACTGGCCTCTGTTCCCAGCATGTACAGTGTACTGGACTGAAGAGGATCTACTGTTCTTGTCAGGTTCCTAAGCAGAGTTGACCTAGATATGGCCCATGTGTGTAGGAAGCACAGTTCTTTTGTACTCAGCAAG
This sequence comes from Peromyscus eremicus, assembly GCF_949786415.1. NCBI lineage: Eukaryota > Metazoa > Chordata > Mammalia > Rodentia > Cricetidae > Peromyscus > Peromyscus eremicus. The sequence continues at coordinate 2,802 of NW_026736927.1, read as the reverse complement.
CTCACTCTTCTGGCCCTATAGGAAACACAGTAGATTAGAAGAGTGCTCTTTCCTCCAAAGCAGAGTGTGTTTCTTGTAAGGCCAGCTAGAGTTTGTTTCCCAGTCCTAAATGGAGTTGAATCACATGCAGTTTCCGTTCCTATGAGCAAGAGTTGTTTTCTGGTAAGGAAAGTAAACTATTGCGCTCCCATTGCCAAACACAGTGCAAATAGCCCTCGCGTCTGTTCCCAGCAAGTACAGTGTATTGGACTGAAGAGGAGCTAGTGTTCTTGTCAGTTTCCTAAGCAAATTTGAACTAGATATGGCCCATGTGTGTAGGAAGCACAGTTCTTTTGTACTCAGCAAGCTCAATGTTCTGGCCCTATAGGAAACACAGTAGATTAGAAGAGTGCTCTTTCCTCCAAAGCAGAGTGTGTTTCTTGTAAGGCGAGCTAGTGTTTGCTTCCCAATCCTAAATGGAGTTGAAATACACATGCAGTTTCTGGTCCTACGAGCAAGAGTTTTTTCTGGTAATAAGAGTCACTATTGCGCTCCCATTGTCATACTCAGGGCAAATAGCACTGGCCTCTGTTCCTAGCATGTACAGTGTACTGGACTAAAGAGGATCTACTGTTCTTGTCAGGTTCCTAAGCAGAGTTGAACTAGATATGGCCCATGTGTGTAGGAAGCACAGTTCTTTTGTACTCAGCAAGCTCACTGTTCTGGCCCTATAGGAAACACAGTAGATTAGAAGAGTGCTCTTTCCTCCAAAGCAGAGTGTGTTTCTTGTAAGGCCAGCTAGATTTTGTTTCCCAGTCCTAAATGGAGTTGAATCACATGCAGTTTCCGTTCCTATGAGCAAGAGTTGTTTTCTGGTAAGGAAAGTCACTATTGCGCTCCCATTGCCAAACACAGTACAAATAGCCCTAGAGTCTGTTCCCAGCAAGTACAGTGTATTGGACTGAAGAGGAGCTACTGTTCTTGTCAGTTTCCTAAGCAAATTTGAACTAGATATGGCGCGTGTGTGTAGGAAGCACAGTTCTTTTGTTCTGAGCAAGCTCACTGTTTGGATCCCATAGGAAACACAGTAGAGTAGAAGAGTGCTCTTTTCTCAAAAGCAGAGTGTGGTTCTTGTAAGGCAAGCTAGCGTTTGTTTCCCAATCCTAAATGGAGTTGAATTAGATGCAGTTTCTGGTCCTACGTGCAAGAGTTTTTTCTGGTAATAAGAGTCACTATTACGCTCCCATTGTCATACTCAGGGCAAATAGCACTGTCCTCTGTTCCCAGCATGTACAGTGTATTGGACTATAGAGGATCTACTGTTCTTGTCAGGTTCCTAAGCAGAGTTGAACTAGATATGGCCCATGTGTGTAGGAAGCACAGTTCTTTTGTACTCAGCAAGCTCAATGTTCTGGCCCTATAGGAAACACAGTAGATTAGAAGAGTGCTCTATCCTCCAAAGCAGAGTGTGTTTCTTGTAATGCGAGCTAGTGTTTGTTTCCCAATCCTAAATGGAGTTGAAATACACATGCAGTTTCTGGTCCTATGAGCAAGAGATGTTTTCTGGTAAGAAGAGTCACTATTGCGCTCCCATTGCCATACACAGTGCAAAAAGCACTGGCGTCTGTACCCAGCAAGTACAGTGTATTGGACTGAAGAGGAGCTACTGTTCTTGTCAGTTTCCTAAGCAGACTTGAACTAGACATGGCCCGTGTGTATAGGAAGCACAGTTCATTTGTACTCAGCAAGCTCACTGTTCTGGCCCTATAGGAAACACAGTAGAGTAGAAGAGTGCTCTTTCCTCAAAGGCAGAGTGTGTTTTTTGTAAGGCGAGGTAGCGTTTGTTTCGCAGTCCTAAATGGAGTTGAATCACATGCAGTTTCCGTTCCTACGACCAAGAGTTGTTTACTGGTAAGGAAAGTCACTATTGCGCTCCCATTGACATACACAGTGCAAATAGCACTTGCATCTGTTCCCAGCAAGTACAGTGTATTGGACTGAAGAGGAGCTACTGTTCTTGTCAGTTTCCTAAGCAGACTTGAACTAGATATGGCCCGTTTGTGTAGGAAGCACAGTTGTTTTGTTCTGAGCAAGCTCACTGTTCGGAACCCATAGGAAACACAGTAGAGTAGAAGAGTGCTCTTTTCTCAAAAGCAGAGTGTGTTTCTTGTAAGGCGAGCTAGCGTTTGTTTCCCAGACCTAAATGGAGTTGAATCACATGCAGTTTCTGGTCCTACGAGCAAGAGTTGTTTTCTGGTAAGAAGAGTCACTATTGCGCTCCCATAGCCATACACAGTGCAAATAGCACTGGCGTCTGTACCCAGCATGTACAGCGTATTGGACTGAAGAGGATCTTCTGTTCTTTTCAGTTTCCTAAGCAGAGTTGAACTAGATATGGCCCGTGTGTGTAGGAAGCACAGTTCTTTTGTTCTGAGCAAGCTCACATTTCGAACCCCAGAGGAAACACAGTCGAGTAGAAGAGTGCATTTTTCTCAAAAGCAGAGCGTGTTTCTCGTAAGGCGAGCTAGCATTTGTTTCCCAGTCCTAAATGGAGTTGAATCACACGCAGTTTCTGGTCCTACGAGCAAAAGTTTTTTCTGGTAATAAGAGTCACTATTGCGCTCCCATTGTCATACTCAGGGAAAATAGCACTGGCCTCTGTTCCCAGCATGTACAGTGTATTGGACTGAGGAGGAGCTATTGTTCTAGTCAGGTTCCTAAGCAGAGTTGAACTAGATATGGCCCGTGTGTGTAGGAAGCACAGTTCTTTTGTTCTCAGGAAGCTCACTGTTCGGACCCCATAAAAAACACAGTAGAATAGAA
>NW_026736926.1:0-55122 GCF_949786415.1 Peromyscus eremicus | reverse complement strand
GATTTGAATCACATGCAGTTTCTGGTACTACGAGCAAGAGTTGTTTTCTGGTAAGGAAAGTCACTATTGTGCTCCCTTTGCCATACACAGTGCAAATAGCACTCGCGTCTGTTCCCAGCATGTACAGTGTATTGGACTGAAGAGGAGCTACTGTTCTTGTCAGTTTCCTAAGAAGAGTTGAACTAGATATGGTCCGTGTGTGTAGGAAGCACAGTTCTATTGTTCTGAGCAAGCTCACTGTTCTGGCCCTATAGGAAACACAGTAGAGTAGAAGAATGCTCTTTTCTCAAAAGCAGAGTGTGTTTCTTGTAAGGGGAGCTAGCGTTTGTTTCCCAGTCCTACATGGAATTGAATCACATGCAGTTTCTTGTACTACGAGCAAGAGTTGCTTTCTGGTAAGGAAAGTCACTATGGTGCTCCCTTTGCCATACACAGTGCAAATAGCACTCGCGTCTGCTCCCAGGAAGTACAGTGTATTGGACTGAAGAGGATCTACTGTTCTTGTCAGTTTCTGAAGCAGAGTTGAACTAGATATGGCCCATGTGTGTAGGAAGCACAGTTCTTTTGTTCTGAACAACTCACTGTTCGGACCCCATAGGAAACACAGTAGAGAAGGCGAGTGCTCTTTTCTCAAAAGCAGAGTGTGTTTCTTTTAAGGCTAGCTAGTGATTGTTTCCCAGTCAGAAACAGAGTTGAATCCCATGCAGTTTCTGGTCCTACGAGCAAGAGTTGTTTTCTGGTAAGAAGAGTCACTATTGCGCTCCCATTGCAATACACAGTGCAAATAGCACTCGCGTCTGTTCCCAGCACGTACAGTGTATTGGACTGAAGAGGAGCTACTGTTCTTGTCAGTTTCCTTAGCAGAGTTGAACTAGATGTGGCCCGTTTGTGTAGGAAACACAGTTCTTTTGTTCTGAGCAAGCTCACTGTTCTGACCCTATAGGAAACACTGTAGAGTAGAAGAGTGCTCTTTTCTCAAAAGCAGAGTGTGTTTCTTGTAAAGGAAGCTAGCGTTTGTTTCCCAGTTTTAAATGGAGTTGAATCACATGCAGTTTCTGGTCCTACGAGCAAGAGTTGTTTTCTGGTAAGGAAAGTCACTATTGGGCTCCCTTAGCCACACACAGTGCAAATAGCACTCGCGTATGTTCCCACCAAGTACAGTGTATTGGAAAGAAGAGGATATACTGTTCTTATCATTTTTCTAAGCAGAGTGGAACTAGATATGACCCGTGTGTGTAGGAAGCACAGTTCTTTTTTCTGAGCAAGCTCACGGTTCCGAGCCCATAGGAAACACAGTAGAGTAGAAGAGGGCTCTTTTCTCAAAAGCAGAGTGTGTTTCTTGTAAGGCGAGCTAGCGTTGGTTTCCCAGTCCTAAATGGAGTTGAATCCCATGCAGTTTCTGGTCCTACGAGCAAGAGTTGTTTTCTGGTAAGTAGAGTCACTATTGAGCTCCCATTGCCATACACAGTGCAAATAGCCATCGCGTATGTTCCCAGCCAGTACAGTGTATTGCACTGAAGAGGAGCTACTGTTCTTGTCAGTTTCCTAAGCAGAGTTGAGCTAGCTATGTCCCGTGTGGTAGGAACTACAGTTCTTTTGTTCTGAGCAAGCTCACTGTTCTGGCCCTAAAGGAAACACAGTAGAGTAGAAGAGTGCTCTATTCTCAAAAGCAGAGTGTGTTTCTTATAAGGCGAGCTAGCATTTGTTTCCCAGTCAGAAATGGAGTTGAATCCCATGCAGTTTCTCGTCCTATGATCAAGAGTTGTTTTCTGGTAAGAAGGGGTCATATTGCGCTCCCATTGCCATACACAGTGCAAATAGCACTGGCGTCTGTTCTCAGCAAGTACAGTGTATTAGACTGAAGAGGAGCTACTGTTCTTGTCAGTTTCCTAAGCAGAGTTGAACTAGATATGGCCCCTGTGTGTAGGAAGCACAGTTCTTTTGTTCTGAGCAAGCACACTGTTCGGAGCCCATAGGAAACACAGTAGAGTAGAAGAGTGCTCTTTTCTCAAACAGAGTGTGTTTCTTGTAAGGCGAGCTAGCGTTTGTTTCCCAGTCGTAAATGGACTTGAATCCCATGCAGTTTCTGGTCCTATGAGCAAGAGTTATTTTCTGGTAAGTAGAGTCACTATTGCGCTCCCATTGCCATACACAGTGCAAAGAGCCCTCGCATATGTTCCCAGCAAGTACAGTGTATTGGACTGAAGAGGAGCTACTGTTCTTGTCAGTTTCCGAAGCAGAGTTGAACTAGATATGGCCCATGTGTGTAGGAATCACAGTTCTTTTGTTCTGAGCAAGCTCACTGTTCTGGCATTATAGGAAACACAGTAGAGTAGAAGAGTGCTCTTTTCTCAAAACCAGAGTGTGTTTCTTGTAAGGCTAGCTAGTGTTTGTTTCCCAGTCAGAAACGGAGTTGAATCCCATGCAGTTTCTGGTCCTACGAGCAAGAGTTGTTTTCTGGTATGAAGAGTCACTATTGCGCTCCCATTGCCATACACAGTGCAAATAGCACTCGCGTCTGTTCCCAGCAAGTACAGTGTATTGGACAGAAGAGGAGATACTGTTCTTGTCAGTTTTCTAACCAGAGTTGAACTAGATATGGCCCATGTGTGTAGGAAGCACAGTTCTTTTGTTCTGAGCAAGCTCACTGTTCGGACCCTGTAGGAAAAACAGTAGAGTAGATGAGTGCTCTTTTCTCAAAAGCAGAGTGTGTTTCTTGTAAGGCGAGCTAGCGTTTGTTTCCCTGTCCTAAATGGAGTTGAATCACATGCAGTTTCTGGTCCTACGAGCAAGAGATGTTTACTGGTAATAAGAGTCACTATTGAGCTCCCATTGTCATACATAGGGCAAATAGCACTGGCGTCTGTTCGCAGCATGTACAGTGTATTGGACTGAAGAGGATCTACTGTTCTTGTCAGTTTCCTGAGCAGAGTTGAACTAGATATGGCCTGTGTGTTTAGGAAGCACAGTTCTTTTTTTCTGAGCAAGCTCACTGTTCTGGCCCTATAGGAAACACAGTAGAGTAGAAGCGTGCTCTTTTCTCAAAAGCAGAGTGTGTTTCTAGTAAGGCGAGCTAGCGTTTGTTTCCCAGTCCTAAATGGAGTTGAATCACATGCAGTTTTTGGTCCTATGATCAAGAGTTGTTTTCTGGTAAGGAAAGTCACTATTGTGCTCCCTTAGCCACACACAGTTCAAATAGCTCTCGCGTCTTCTCCCAGCAAGTACAGTGTATTGGAAAGAAGAGGAGCTTCTGTTCTTGTCAGTTTCCTAAGCAGAGTTGAACTAGATATGACCCGTGTGTGTAGGAAGCACAGTTCTTTTGTTCTGAGCAAGCTCACTGTTCTGGCCGTATAGGAAACACAGTAGAGTAGAAGAGTGCTCTTTTCTCAAAAGCAGAGTGTGTTTCTTGTAGGGTGAGCTATAGTTTGTTTCCCAGTCCTAAATGGATTTGAATCACATGCAGTTTCTGGTACTACGAGCAAGAGTTGTTTTCTGGTAAGGAAAGTCACTATTGTGCTCCCTTTGCCATACACAGTGCAAATAGCACTCGCGTCTGTTCCCAGCATGTACAGTGTATTGGACTGAAGAGGAGCTACTGTTCTTGTCAGTTTCCTAAGAAGAGTTGAACTAGATATGGTCCGTGTGTGTAGGAAGCACAGTTCTATTGTTCTGAGCAAGCTCACTGTTCTGGCCCTATAGGAAACACAGTAGAGTAGAAGAATGCTCTTTTCTCAAAAGCAGAGTGTTTTTCTTGTAAGGGGAGCTAGCGTTTGTTTCCCAGTCCTACATGGAATTGAATCACATGCAGTTTCTTGTACTACGAGCAAGAGTTGCTTTCTGGTAAGGAAAGTCACTATGGTGCTCCCTTTGCCATACACAGTGCAAATAGCACTCGCGTCTGCTCCCAGGAAGTACAGTGTATTGGACTGAAGAGGATCTACTGTTCTTGTCAGTTTCTGAAGCAGAGTTGAACTAGATATGGCCCATGTGTGTAGGAAGCACAGTTCTTTTGTTCTGAACAACTCACTGTTCGGACCCCATAGGAAACACAGTAGAGAAGGCGAGTGCTCTTTTCTCAAAAGCAGAGTGTGTTTCTTTTAAGGCTAGCTAGTGATTGTTTCCCAGTCAGAAACAGAGTTGAATCCCATGCAGTTTCTGGTCCTACGAGCAAGAGTTGTTTTCTGGTAAGAAGAGTCACTATTGCGCTCCCATTGCAATACACAGTGCAAATAGCACTCGCGTCTGTTCCCAGCAAGTACAGTGTATTGGACTGAAGAGGAGCTACTGTTCTTGTCAGTTTCCTTAGCAGAGTTGAACTAGATGTGGCCCGTTTGTGTAGGAAACACAGTTCTTTTGTTCTGAGCAAGCTCACTGTTCTGACCCTATAGGAAACACTGTAGAGTAGAAGAGTGCTCTTTTCTCAAAAGCAGAGTGTGTTTCTTGTAAAGGAAGCTAGCGTTTGTTTCCCATTTTAAATGGAGTTGAATCACATGCAGTTTCTGGTCCTACGAGCAAGAGTTGTTTTCTGGTAAGGAAAGTCACTATTGGGCTCCCTTAGCCACACACAGTGCAAATAGCACTCGCGTATGTTCCCACCAAGTACAGTGTATTGGAAAGAAGAGGATATACTGTTCTTATCATTTTTCTAAGCAGAGTGGAACTAGATATGACCCGTGTGTGTAGGAAGCACAGTTCTTTTTTCTGAGCAAGCTCACGGTTCCGAGCCCATAGGAAACACAGTAGAGTAGAAGAGGGCTCTTTTCTCAAAAGCAGAGTGTGTTTCTTGTAAGGCGAGCTAGCGTTGGTTTCCCAGTCATAAATGGAGTTGAATCCCATGCAGTTTCTGGTCCTACGAGCAAGAGTTGTTTTCTGGTAAGTAGAGTCACTATTGAGCTCCCATTGCCATACACAGTGCAAATAGCCATCGCGTATGTTCCCAGCCAGTACAGTGTATTGCACTGAAGAGGAGCTACTGTTCTTGTCAGTTTCCTAAGCAGAGTTGAGCTAGCTATGTCCCGTGTGGTAGGAACTACAGTTCTTTTGTTCTGAGCAAGCTCACTGTTCTGGCCCTAAAGGAAACACAGTAGAGTAGAAGAGTGCTCTATTCTCAAAAGCAGAGTGTGTTTCTTGTAAGGCGAGCTAGCATTTGTTTCCCAGTCAGAAATGGAGTTGAATCCCATGCAGTTTCTCGTCCTATGATCAAGAGTTGTTTTCTGGTAAGAAGGGGTCATATTGCGCTCCCATTGCCATACACAGTGCAAATAGCACTGGCGTCTGTTCTCAGCAAGTACAGTGTATTGGACTGAAGAGGAGCTACTGTTCTTGTCAGTTTCCTAAGCAGAGTTGAACTAGATATGGCCGCTGTGTGTAGGAAGCACAGTTCTTTTGTTCTGAGCAAGCACACTGTTCGGAGCCCATAGGAAACACAGTAGAGTAGAAGAGTGCTCTTTTCTCAAACAGAGTGTGTTTCTTGTAAGGCGAGCTAGCGTTTGTTTCCCAGTCGTAAATGGACTTGAATCCCATGCAGTTTCTGGTCCTATGAGCAAGAGTTATTTTCTGGTAAGTAGAGTCACTATTGCGCTCCCATTGCCATACACAGTGCAAAGAGCCCTCGCATATGTTCCCAGCAAGTACAGTGTATTGGACTGAAGAGGAGCTACTGTTCTTGTCAGTTTCCGAAGCAGAGTTGAACTAGATATGGCCCATGTGTGTAGGAATCACAGTTCTTTTGTTCTGAGCAAGCTCACTGTTCTGGCATTATAGGAAACACAGTAGAGTAGAAGAGTGCTCTTTTCTCAAAAGCAGAGTGTGTTTCTTGTAAGGCTAGCTAGTGTTTGTTTCCCAGTCAGAAACGGAGTTGAATCCCATGCAGTTTCTGGTCCTACGAGCAAGAGTTGTTTTCTGGTATGAAGAGTCACTATTGCGCTCCCATTGCCATACACAGTGCAAATAGCACTCGCGTCTGTTCCCAGCAAGTACAGTGTATTGGACAGAAGAGGAGATACTGTTCTTGTCAGTTTTCTAACCAGAGTTGAACTAGATATGGCCCATGTGTGTAGGAAGCACAGTTCTTTTGTTCTGAGCAAGCTCACTGTTCGGACCCTGTAGGAAAAACAGTAGAGTAGATGAGTGCTCTTTTCTCAAAAGCAGAGTGTGTTTCTTGTAAGGCGAGCTAGCGTTTGTTTCCCTGTCCTAAATGGAGTTGAATCACATGCAGTTTCTGGTCCTACGAGCAAGAGATGTTTACTGGTAATAAGAGTCACTATTGAGCTCCCATTGTCATACATAGGGCAAATAGCACTGGCGTCTGTTCGCAGCATCTACAGTGTATTGGACTGAAGAGGATCTACTGTTCTTGTCAGTTTCCTGAGCAGAGTTGAACTAGATATGGCCTGTGTGTTTAGGAAGCACAGTTCTTTTTTTCTGAGCAAGCTCACTGTTCTGGCCCTATAGGAAACACAGTAGAGTAGAAGCGTGCTCTTTTCTCAAAAGCAGAGTGTGTTTCTAGTAAGGCGAGCTAGCGTTTGTTTCCCAGTCCTAAATGGAGTTGAATCACATGCAGTTTTTGGTCCTATGATCAAGAGTTGTTTTCTGGTAAGGAAAGTCACTATTGTGCTCCCTTAGCCACACACAGTTCAAATAGCTCTCGCGTCTTCTCCCAGCAAGTACAGTGTATTGGAAAGAAGAGGAGCTTCTGTTCTTGTCAGTTTCCTAAGCAGAGTTGAACTAGATATGACCCGTGTGTGTAGTAAGCACAGTTCTTTTGTTCTGAGCAAGCTCACTGTTCGGACTCCATTGTAAACACAGTAGAGTAGAAGAGTGCTCTTTTCTCAAAAGCAGAGTGTGTTTCTTGTAAGGCTAGCTAGTGTTTGTTTCCCAGTCAGAAACGGAGTTGAATCCCATGCAGTTTCTGGTCCTGCAAGCAAGAGTTGTTTTCTGGTAAGAAGAGTCACTATTGCGTTCCCTTGCCATACACAGTGCAAATAGCACTCGCGTCTGTTCCCATCACGTACAGTGTATTGGACTGAAGAGGAGCTAATGTTCTTGTCAGTTTCCTAAGAAGAGTTGAACTAGATATGGTCCGTGTGTGTAGGAAGCACAGTTCTATTGTTCTGAGCAAGCTCACTGTTCTGGCCCTATAGGAAACACAGTAGAGTAGAAGAATGCTCTTTTCTCAAAAGCAGAGTGTGTTTCTTGTAAGGCTAGCTAGTGTTTGTTTCCCAGTCTGAAACGAAGTTGAATCCCATGCAGTTTCTGGTCCTACGAGCAAGAGTTGTTTTCTGGTAAGAAGAGTCACTATTGTGCTCCCATTGCCATACACAGTGCAAATAGCACTCGTGTCTGCTCCCAGCAAGTACAGTGTATTGGACTGAAGAGGAGATACTGCTCTTGTCAGTTTCCTAAGCAGAGTTGAACTAGATATGGCCCGTGTGTGTAGGAAGCACAGTTCTTTTTTTCTGAGTAAGCTCACTGTTCGGACACCATAGGAAACACAGTAGAGTAGAAGAGTGCTCTTTTTTCAGAAGCAGAGTGTGTTTCTTGTAAGGCGAGCTAGCATTCGTTTCCCAGTCATAAATGGAGTTGAATCCCATGCAGTTTCTGGTCCTACAAGCAAGAGTTGTTTTCTGGTAAGAAGAGTCACAATTACGCTCCCATTGTCATACACAGGGCAAATAGCACGGGTGACTGTTCCCAGCATGTACAATGTATTGGACTGAGTAGGATCTACTGTTCTTGTCAGTTTCCTAAGCAGAGTTGAACTAGATATGGCCCGTGTGTGTAGGAAGCACAGTTCTTTTTTTCAGAGCAAGCTCACTGTTCGGACACCATAGGAAACACAGTAGAGTAGAAGAGTGCTCTTTTCTCAGAAGCAGAGTGTGTTTCTTGTAAGTCGAGCTAGCATTCGTTTCCCATTCATAAATGGAGTTGAATCTCATGCAGTTTCTGGTCCTACGAGCAAGAGTTGTTTTCTGGTAAGAAGAGTCACAATTACGCTCCCATTGTCATACACAGGGCAAATAGCACGCGTGTCTGTTCCAGCATGTACAGTGTATTGGACTGAGTAGGATCTACTGTTCTTGTCAGTTTCCTAAGCAGAGTTGAACTAGATATGGCCCGTGTGTGTAGGAAGCACAGTTCTTTTGTTCTGAGCAAGCTCACTGTTCGCACTCCATAGGAAATACTGTAGAGTAGGCGAGTGATCTTTTCTCAAAAGCAGAGTGTGTTTCTTGTAAGGCGAGCTAGCATTTGTTTCCCAGTCCTAAAAGGAATTGAATCACATTCAGTTTCTGGTACTACGAGCAAGAGTTGTTTTCTGGTAAGGAAAGTCACTGTGGTGCTCCCTTTGCCATACACAGTGCAAATAGCACTCGCATCTGCTCCCAGCAAGTACAGTGTATTGGACTGAAGAGGAGCTACTGTTCTTGTCAGTTTCCGAAGCAGAGTTGAACTAGATATGGCCCATGTGTGTAGGAATCACAGTTCTTTTGTTCTGAGCAAGCTCACTGTTCTGGCCTTATAGGAAACACAGTAGAGTAGAAGAGTGCTCTTTTCTCAAAAGCAGAGTGTGTTTCTTGTAAGGCTAGCTAGTGTTTGTTTCCCAGTCAGAAACGGAGTTGAATCCCATGCAGTTTCTGGTCCTACGAGCAAGAGTTGTTTTCTGGTAAGAAGAGTCACTATTGCGCTCCCATTGCCATACACAGTGCAAATAGCACTCGCGTCTATTCCCAGCAAGTACAGTGTATTGGACAGAAGAGGAGATACTGTTCTTGTCAGTTTTCTAACCAGAGTTGAACTAGATATGGCCCGTGTGTGTAGGAAGCACAGTTCTTTTGTTCTGAGCAAGCTCAATGTTTGGACCCCGTAGGAAAAACAGTAGAGTAGAAGAGTGCTCTTTTCTCAAAAGCAGAGTGTGTTTCTCGTAAGGCAAGCTAGCGTTTGTTTCCCAGTTTTAAATGGAGATGAATCCCATGCAGTTTCTGGTCCTACGAGCAAGATTTGTTTTCTGGTAAGAAGAGTCACTATTGAGCTACCATTGTCATACACAGCGCAAATAGCACTGTCGTTTGTTCCCAGCATGTACAATGTATTGGACTGAAGAGGATCTACTGTTCTTGTCAGTTTCCAAAGCAGAGTTGAACTAGATATGGCCCGTGTGTGTAGGAAGCACAGTTCTTTTGTTCTGAGCAAGCTCACTCTTCTGGCTCTATGGGAAACACAGTTGAGTAGAAGAGTGCTCTTTTCTCAAAAGCAGAGTGTGTTTCTTGTAAGGCGAGCTAGTGTTTATTTCCCAGTGCTAAATGGAGTTGAATCACATGCAGTTTCTGGTCCTATGAACAAGAGTTGTTTTCTGGTAAGAAGAGTCACTATTGAGCTCCCATTGTCATACATAGGGCAAATAGCACTGGCGTCTGTTCCCAGCATGTACAGTGTATTGGACTGAAGAGGATCTACTGTTCTTGTCAGTTTCCTGAGCAGAGTTGTACTAGATATGGCCTGTGTGTTTAGGAAGCACAGTTCTTTTTTTCTGAGCAAGCTCACTGTTCTGGCCCTATAGGAAACACAGTAGAGTAGAAGCGTGCTCTTTTCTCAAAAGCAGAGTGTGTTTCTAGTAAGGCGAGCTAGGGTTTGTTTCCCAGTCCTAAATGGAGTTGAATCACATGCAGTTTTTGGTCCTACAAGCAAGAGTTGTTTTCTGGTAAGGAAAGTCACTATTGTGCTCCCTTTGCCACACACAGTTCAAATAGCGCTCGCGTCTTCTCCCAGCAAGTACAGTGTATTGGAAAGAAGAGGAGCTTCTGTTCTTGTCAGTTTCCTAAGCAGAGTTGAACTAGATATGACCCGTGTGTGTAGTAAGCACAGTTCTTTTGTTCTGAGCAAGCTCACTGTTCGGACTCCATTGTAAACACAGTAGACTAGAAGAGTGCTCTTTTCTCAAAAGCAGAGTGTGTTTCTTGTAAGGCTAGCTAGTGTTTGTTTCCCAGTCAGAAACGGAGTTGAATCCCACGCAGTTTCTGGTCCTGCAAGCAAGAGTTGTTTTCTGGTAAGAAGAGTCACTATTGCGTTCCCTTGCAATACACAGTGCAAATAGCACTCGCGTCTGTTCCCAGCAAGTACAGTGTATTGGACTGAAGAGGAGCTACTGTTCTTGTCAGTTTCCTAAGCAGAGTTGAACTAGATATGGCCCGTGTGTGTAGGAAGCACAGTTCTTTTGTTCTGAGCAAGCTCACTGTTCTGGCCGTATAGGAAACACAGTAGAGTAGAAGAGTGCTCTTTTCTCAAAAGCAGAGTGTGTTTCTTGTAGGGTGAGCTAGAGTTTGTTTCCCAGTCCTAAATGGATTTGAATCACATGCAGTTTCTGGTACTACGAGCAAGAGTTGTTTTCTGGTAAGGAAAGTCACTAATGTGCTCCCTTTGCCATACACAGTGCAAATAGCACTCGCGTCTGTTCCCAGCAAGTACAGTGTATTGGACTGAAGAGGAGCTACTGTTCTTGTCAGTTTCCTAAGAAGAGTTGAACTAGATATGGTCCGTGTGTGTAGGAAGCACAGTTCTATTGTTCTGAGCAAGCTCACTGTTCTGGCCCTATAGGAAACACAGTAGAGTAGAAGAATGCTCTTTTCTCAAAAGCAGAGTGTGTTTCTTGTAAGGGGAGCTAGCGTTTGTTTCCCAGTCCTACATGGAATTGAATCACATGCAGTTTCTTGTACTACGAGCAAGAGTTGCTTTCTGGTAAGGAAAGTCACTATGGTGCTCCCTTTGCCATACACAGTGCAAATAGCACTCGCGTCTGCTCCCAGCAAGTACAGTGTATTGGACTGAAGAGGAGCTACTGTTCTTGTCAGTTTCCGAAGCAGAGTTGAACTAGATATGGCCCATGTGTGTAGGAAGCACAGTTCTTTTGTTCTGAACAACTCACTGTTCGGACCCCATAGGAAACACAGTAGAGAAGGCGAGTGCTCTTTTCTCAAAAGCAGAGTGTGTTTCTTTTAAGGCTAGCTAGTGATTGTTTCCCAGTCAGAAACAGAGTTGAATCCCATGCAGTTTCTGGTCCTACGAGCAAGAGTTGTTTTCTGGTAAGAAGAGTCACTATTGCGCTCCCATTGCAATACACAGTGCAAATAGCACTCGCGTCTGTTCCCAGCAAGTACAGTGTATTGGACTGAAGAGGAGCTACTGTTCTTGTCAGTTTCCTTAGCAGAGTTGAACTAGATGTGGCCCGTTTGTGTAGGAAACACAGTTCTTTTGTTCTGAGCAAGCTCACTGTTCTGACCCTATAGGAAACACTGTAGAGTAGAAGAGTGCTCTTTTCTCAAAAGCAGAGTGTGTTTCTTGTAAAGGAAGCTAGCGTTTGTTTCCCATTTTAAATGGAGTTGAATCACATGCAGTTTCTGGTCCTACGAGCAAGAGTTGTTTTCTGGTAAGGAAAGTCACTATTGGGCTCCCTTAGCCACACACAGTGCAAATAGCACTCGCGTATGTTCCCACCAAGTACAGTGTATTGGAAAGAAGAGGATATACTGTTCTTATCATTTTTCTAAGCAGAGTGGAACTAGATATGACCCGTGTGTGTAGGAAGCACAGTTCTTTTTTCTGAGCAAGCTCACGGTTCCGAGCCCATAGGAAACACAGTAGAGTAGAAGAGGGCTCTTTTCTCAAAAGCAGAGTGTGTTTCTTGTAAGGCGAGCTAGCGTTGGTTTCCCAGTCCTAAATGGAGTTGAATCCCATGCAGTTTCTGGTCCTACGAGCAAGAGTTGTTTTCTGGTAAGTAGAGTCACTATTGAGCTCCCATTGCCATACACAGTGCAAATAGCCATCGCGTATGTTCCCAGCCAGTACAGTGTATTGCACTGAAGAGGAGCTACTGTTCTTGTCAGTTTCCTAAGCAGAGTTGAGCTAGCTATGTCCCGTGTGGTAGGAACTACAGTTCTTTTGTTGTGAGCAAGCTCACTGTTCTGGCCCTAAAGGAAACACAGTAGAGTAGAAGAGTGCTCTATTCTCAAAAGCAGAGTGTGTTTCTTGTAAGGCGAGCTAGCATTTGTTTCCCAGTCAGAAATGGAGTTGAATCCCATGCAGTTTCTCGTCCTATGATCAAGAGTTGTTTTCTGGTAAGAAGGGGTCATATTGCGCTCCCATTGCCATACACAGTGCAAATAGCACTGGCGTCTGTTCTCAGCAAGTACAGTGTATTGGACTGAAGAGGAGCTACTGTTCTTGTCAGTTTCCTAAGCAGAGTTGAACTAGATATGGCCCCTGTGTGTAGGAAGCACAGTTCTTTTGTTCTGAGCAAGCACACTGTTCGGAGCCCATAGGAAACACAGTAGAGTAGAAGAGTGCTCTTTTCTCAAACAGAGTGTGTTTCTTGTAAGGCGAGCTAGCGTTTGTTTCCCAGTCGTAAATGGACTTGAATCCCATGCAGTTTCTGGTCCTATGAGCAAGAGTTATTTTCTGGTAAGTAGAGTCACTATTGCGCTCCCATTGCCATACACAGTGCAAAGAGCCCTCGCATATGTTCCCAGCAAGTACAGTGTATTGGACTGAAGAGGAGCTACTGTTCTTGTCAGTTTCCGAAGCAGAGTTGAACTAGATATGGCCCATGTGTGTAGGAATCACAGTTCTTTTGTTCTGAGCAAGCTCACTGTTCTGGCATTATAGGAAACACAGTAGAGTAGAAGAGTGCTCTTTTCTCAAAAGCAGAGTGTGTTTCTTTTAAGGCTAGCTAGTGTTTGTTTCCCAGTCAGAAACGGAGTTGAATCCCATGCAGTTTCTGGTCCTACGAGCAAGAGTTGTTTTCTGGTATGAAGAGTCACTATTGCGCTCCCATTGCCATACACAGTGCAAATAGCACTCGCGTCTGTTCCCAGCAAGTACAGTGTATTGGACAGAAGAGGAGATACTGTTCTTGTCAGTTTTCTAACCAGAGTTGAACTAGATATGGCCCATGTGTGTAGGAAGCACAGTTCTTTTGTTCTGAGCAAGCTCACTGTTCGGACCCTGTAGGAAAAACAGTAGAGTAGTTGAGTGCTCTTTTCTCAAAAGCAGAGTGTGTTTCTTGTAAGGCGAGCTAGCGTTTGTTTCCCTGTCCTAAATGGAGTTGAATCACATGCAGTTTCTGGTCCTACGAGCAAGAGATGTTTACTGGTAATAAGAGTCACTATTGAGCTCCCATTGTCATACATAGGGCAAATAGCACTGGCGTCTGTTCGCAGCATCTACAGTGTATTGGACTGAAGAGGATCTACTGTTCTTGTCAGTTTCCTGAGCAGAGTTGAACTAGATATGGCCTGTGTGTTTAGGAAGCACAGTTCTTTTTTTCTGAGCAAGCTCACTGTTCTGGCCCTATAGGAAACACAGTAGAGTAGAAGCGTGCTCTTTTCTCAAAAGCAGAGTGTGTTTCTAGTAAGGCGAGCTAGCGTTTGTTTCCCAGTCCTAAATGGAGTTGAATCACATGCAGTTTTTGGTCCTATGATCAAGAGTTGTTTTCTGGTAAGGAAAGTCACTATTGTGCTCCCTTAGCCACACACAGTTCAAATAGCTCTCGCGTCTTCTCCCAGCAAGTACAGTGTATTGGAAAGAAGAGGAGCTTCTGTTCTTGTCAGTTTCCTAAGCAGAGTTGAACTAGATATGACCCGTGTGTGTAGTAAGCACAGTTCTTTTGTTCTGAGCAAGCTCACTGTTCGGACTCCATTGTAAACACAGTAGAGTAGAAGAGTGCTCTTTTCTCAAAAGCAGAGTGTGTTTCTTGTAAGGCTAGCTAGTGTTTGTTTCCCAGTCAGAAACGGAGTTGAATCCCATGCAGTTTCTGGTCCTGCAAGCAAGAGTTGTTTTCTGGTAAGAAGAGTCACTATTGCGTTCCCTTGCCATACACAGTGCAAATAGCACTCGCGTCTGTTCCCATCACGTACAGTGTATTGGACTGAAGAGGAGCTAATGTTCTTGTCAGTTTCCTAAGAAGAGTTGAACTAGATATGGTCCGTGTGTGTAGGAAGCACAGTTCTATTGTTCTGAGCAAGCTCACTGTTCTGGCCCTATAGGAAACACAGTAGAGTAGAAGAATGCTCTTTTCTCAAAAGCAGAGTGTGTTTCTTGTAAGGCTAGCTAGTGTTTGTTTCCCAGTCTGAAACGAAGTTGAATCCCATGCAGTTTCTGGTCCTACAAGCAAGAGTTGTTTTCTGGTAAGAAGAGTCACTATTGTGCTCCCATTGCCATACACAGTGCAAATAGCACTCGTGTCTGCTCCCAGCAAGTACAGTGTATTGGACTGAAGAGGAGATACTGCTCTTGTCAGTTTCCTAAGCAGAGTTGAACTAGATATGGCCCATGTGTGTAGGAAGCACAGTTCTTTTTTTCTGAGTAAGCTCACTGTTCGGACACCATAGGAAACACAGTAGAGTAGAAGAGTGCTCTTTTCTCAGAAGCAGAGTGTGTTTCTTGTAAGGCGAGCTAGCATTCGTTTCCCAGTCATAAATGGAGTTGAATCCCATGCAGTTTCTGGTCCTACAAGCAAGAGCTGTTTTCTGGTAAGAAGAGTCACAATTACGCTCCCATTGTCATACACAGGGCAAATAGCACGGGTGACTGTTCCCAGCAAGTACACTGTATTGGACTGAATAGGTGCTACTGTTCTTGTCAGTTTCCTAAGCAGAGTTGAACTAGATATGATCCGTGTGTGTAGGAAGCACAGTTCTTTTGTTCTGAGCAAGCTCACTGTTCTGGCCCTATAGGAAACACAGTAGAGTAGAAGAGTGCTCTTTTGGCAAAAGCAGAATGTGTTTCTTATAAGGTGAGCTAGCGTTTGTTTCCCAGTCTTAAATGGAGTTGAGTAACATGTAGTTTTTGGTCGTACGAGCAAGAGTTGTTTTCTGATAAGAAGAGTCACTACTGCGCTCCCATTGCCAAACACACTACAAATAGCACTTGCGTCTGTTCCCAGCGAGTACAGTGTATTGGTCTGAAGAGGAGCTACTGTTCTTGTCAGTTTCCTAAGCAGAGTTGAACTAGATATGGCCCGTGTGTGTAGGAAGCACAGTTCCTTTATTCTGACCAAGCTCACTGTTCGGACCACGTAGGAAACAGAGTAGAGTAGAAGAGTGCTCTTTTCTCAAAAGCAGAGTGTGTTTCTTGTAATGCTAGCTAGCGTTTGTTTCCCAGTCCTAAATGGAGTTGAACCCCATGCAGGTTCAGGTCCTATGAGCAAGAGTTGTTTTCTGGTAAGAAGAGTCACTATTGTGTTCCCATTGTCATACACAGTGCAAATAGCACTCGCGTCTGTTCCCAGCTAGGACAGTGTATTGGACTGAAGAGGAGTTACTGTTCTTGTCAGTTTCCTAAGCAGATTTGAACTAGATATGGCCCCTGTGTGTAGGAAGCACAGTTCTTTTGATCTGAGCAACCTGACTGTTCTGGCCCTAAAGGAAACACAGTAGAGTAGAAGACTGTTCTTTTCTCAAAAGCAGAGTGTGTTTCTTGTAAGGAAAGCTAGCGTTTGTTTCCCCGTCCTAAATGGAGTTGAACCACATGCAGTTTCTGGTCCTATGAGCAAGTGTTGTTTTCTGGTAAGGAAAGTCACTATTGCGCTCCCATTGCCATACACAGTGCAAATAGCACTCGCGTCTGTTCCCAGCAAGTACAGTGTACTGGACTGAAGAGAATCTACTGTTCTTATCAGTTTCCTAAGCAGAGTTAAACTAGATATGGCCCGTGTGTGTAGGAAGCTCAGTTCTTTTGTTCTGAGCAAGCGCACTGTTCGGACCCCATAGGAAACACAGAAGAGTAGAAGAGTGGTCTTTTCTCAAAAGCAGAGTGTGTTTCTTGTACGGCGAGCTAGTGTTTGTTTCCCAGTCCTAAATGGAGTTGATTCACATGCAGTTTCTGGTCCTACGAGCAAGAGTTGTTTTCGGCTAAGAAGAGTCACTATTGTGTTTCCATTGTCATACACAGGGCAAATAGCACTGGCGTCTGTTCCCAGCATGTGCAGTGTATTGGACTGAAGAGGATCTACTGTTTTTGTCAGGTTTCTAAGCAGAGTTGAACTAGATATGGCCCGTGTGTGTAGGAAGCACAGTTCTTTTGTTCTGAGCAAGCTTACTGTTCTGGCCCTATAGGAAACAGAGTAGAGAAGATGAGTGCTCTTTTCTCAAAAGCAGAGTATGTTTCTTGTAAGCCGAGCTCGCGTTTGTTCCCCAGTCCTAAATGGAGTTGAATCCCATGCAGTTTCTGGTCCTATGAGCAAGAGTTGTTTTCTGGTAAGAAGAGTCACTATTGTGCTCCCATTGTCATACACAGTGCAAATAGCACTCGCGTCTGTTCCCAGCATGTACAGTGTATTGGACTGAAGTGGATCTACTGTTCTTGTCAGTTTCCTAAGCAGAGTTGAACTAGATATGGCCCCTGTGTGTAGGAAGCACAGTTCTTTTATTCTGAGCAAGATCACTTTTCGGACCCCATAGGAAACACAGTAGAGTAGAAGAGTGCCCTTTTTTCAAAAGCAGAGCGTGTTTTTTGTAAGGCGAGCTAGCGTTTGATTCCCAGTCCTAAATGGAGTTGAATCACATGCAGTTTCTGGTCCTATGAGCAAGAGTTGTTTTCTGGTAAAAAGAGTCACTATTGTGCTCTCATTGCCATAGACAGTGCAAAGAGCACTCGCGTCTGTTCCCAGCAAGTACAGTCTATTGGACTGAACAGAAGTTACTTTCTTGTCAGTTTCCTAAGCAGAGTTGAACTAGATATGGCCCGTGTGTGTAGGAAGCATAGTTCTTTTGTTCTAAGCAAGCTCATTGTTCTGGCCCTATAGGAAACACAGTAGAATAGAAGAGTGATCTTTTCTCAAAAACAGAGTGTGTTTCTTGTAAGGAGAGCTAGCGTTTGTTTCCGAGTCCTAAATGGAGTTGAGTCACATGCAGTTTCTGGTCCAATGAGCAAGAGTTGTTTTCTGGTAAAAAAAGTCACTGTTGTGCTCCCATTGCCAAACACAGTGCAAATAGCACTTGCGTCTGTTCCCAGCAAATACAGTGTACTGGACTGAAGAGGATCTACTGTTCTTCTCAGTTTCCTAAGCAGAGATGAACTAGATATGGCCCATGTGTGTAGGAAGCACAGTTCTTCTGTTCTGAGCAAGCTCACTGTTCGGACCCCGTAGGAAACACAGAAGAGTAGAAGAGTGCTCTTTTCTCAAAAGCAGAGTGTGTTTCTTGTACAGCGAGCTCGCGTTTGTTTCCCAGTCCTAAATGGAGTTGAATCACATGCAGTTTCTGGTCCTACGTGCAAGAGTTGTTTTCTGGTAAGAAGAGTCACTATTGCGCTCCCATTGCCATACACAGTGCAAATAGCACTCGCGTCTGTTCCCAGCATGTACAGTGTATTGGACTGAAGAAGATCTACTGTTCTTGTCAGGTTCCTAAGCAGAATTGAACTAGATATGGCCGTGTGTGTAGGAAGCACAGTTCTTTTGTTCTGAGCAAGCTCACTGTTCAGACCCCGTAGGAAACACAGTAGAGTAGAAGAGTGCTCGTTTCTCAAAAAGCAGAGTGTGTTTCTTGCAAGGCAAGCTAGCGTTTGTTTCCGAGTCTTAAATGGAGTTGAATCACATGCAGTTTCCGGCCCTCGAGCAAGAGTTGTTTTCGGAGAAGAAGAGTCACTATTGCGCTCCCATTGACATGCACAGGGCAAATAGCACTGGCGTCTATTCCCAGCATATACAGTGTATTGGACTGAAGAGGAGCTACTGTTCTTGTCAGTTTCCTAAGCAGAGTTGAACTAGATATGGCCCCTGTGTGTAGGAAGCACAGTTCTTTTGTTCTGAGCAACCTGACTGTTCTGGCCCTAAAGGAAACACAGTAGAGTAGAAGACTGCTCTTTTCTCAAAAGCAGAGTGTGTTTCTTGTACAGCGAGCTCGCGTTGGTTTCCCAGTCCTAAATGGAGTTGAATCACATGCAGTTTCTGGTCCTACGAGCAAGGGTTGTTTTCTGGTAAGAAGAGTGGCTATTGCGCTCCCATTGTCATACACAGGGCAAAGAGCACTGGCATCTGTTCCCAGCATGTACAGTGTATTAGACTGAAGAGGATCTACTGCTTTTGTCAGGTTCCTAAGCAGAATTGAACTAGGTATGGCAGTGTGTGTAGGAAGCACAGTTCTTTTTTTCTGAGCAAGCTCACTGTTTGGACCCCATAGTAAACACAGTAGAGTAGAAGAGTGCTCTTTTCTCAAAAGTAGAGTGTGTTTCTTGTAAGGCGATATAGAGTTT
Organism: Peromyscus eremicus; assembly: GCF_949786415.1. NCBI lineage: Eukaryota > Metazoa > Chordata > Mammalia > Rodentia > Cricetidae > Peromyscus > Peromyscus eremicus. Next base: position 36,879 of record NW_026736926.1, on the reverse strand, counting down.
GTTTCCCAGTCTTAAATGGAGTTGAATCACATGCAGTTTTTTTTCCCACAAGCAAGAGTTGTTTTCTGGTAAGAAGAGTCACTATTGCGCTCCAAATGCCATACACAGTGCAAATAGCACTCGCGTCTGTTCCCTGCAAGTACAGTGTATCGGAATCAAGAGGATTTACTGTTCTTGTCAGTTTCCTAGGCAGAGTTGAACTAGATATGGCCCGTGTGTGTAGGAAGCACAGTTCTTTTGTTCTGAGCAAGCTCACTGTTCGGACCCCATAGGAAACACAGTAGAGTAGAAGAGTGCTCTTTTCTCAAAAGCAGAGTGTGTTTCATGTAAGGCGAGCTAGCATTTGTTTCCTAGTCCTAAATGGAGTTGAATCACATGCAGTTTCTGGGCCTACGAGCAAGAGTTGTTTTCTGGTAAGAAGAGTCACTATTGCGTTCCCATTGTCATACACAGTGCAAATAGCACTCGCGTCTGTTCCCAGCATTTACAGTGTATTGGACTGAAGAGGAGTTACTGTTCTTGTCAAATTCCTAAGCAGATTTGAATGAGATATGGCCCGTGTGTTTAGGAAGCATAGTACTTTTGTTTTGAGCAAGCTCACTGTTCGGACCCCATAGGAAACACAGTAGAGTAGAAGAGTGCTTGTTTCTCAAAAGCAGAGTGCGTTTCTTGTAAGGCGAGCTAGCGTTTGTATCCCAGTCCTAAATGGAGTTGAACCACATGCAGTTTCTGGTCCTATGAGCAAGAGTTGTTTTCTGGTAAGGAAAGTCACTATTGTGCTCCCATTGCTATATACAGTGCAAATAGCACTCGCGTCTGTTCCCAGCAAGTACAGTGTATTGGACTGAAGAGGAGCTACTGTTCTTGTCAGTTTCCTAAGCAGAGTTGAACAAGATATGGATCGTGTGTATAGGAAGCACAGTTCTTTTGTTCTGACCAAGCTCACTGTTCGGAACCCAAAGGAAACACAGTAGAGTAGAAGAGCGCTCTTTTCTCAAAAGCAGAGTGTGTTTCTTGTAAGGCGAGCTAGCGTTTGTTTCCCAGTCCTAAATGGAGTTGAATCACATGCAGTTTCTGGTCCTGCGAGCAAGAGTTTTTTTTGGTAAGAAAAGTCACTATTGAGCTCCCCTTTTCATACACAGGGCAAATAGCACTGGCGTCTTTTCCCAGGAAGTACAGTGTATTGGACTGAAGAGGAGCTACTGTTCTTGTCAGTTTCCTAAGCAGAGTTGAACTAGATATACCTCGTGTGTTGAGGAAGCACAGTTCTTTTGTTCTGAGCAAGCTCACTATTCTGGCCATGCAGGAAACACAGTAGAGTAGAAGAGTGCTCTTTTATAAAAAGCAGAGAGTGTTTCTTTTAAGGCGAGCTAACGTTTGTTTCCCAGTCCTAAATGACGTTGAATCACATGCAGTTTCTGGTCCTACGAGCAAGAGTTGTCTTCTGGTAACAATTGTCACTATTGCACTCCCATTGTCGTACAAAGGGCAAATAGCACTGGTGTCTGTTCCCAGCAGGACAGTGTATGGGACTGAAGAGGAGCTGCTGTTCTTGTCAGTTTCCTAAGCAGAGTTGAACTAGATATGGCCCGTGTGTGTAGGAAGCACAGTTCTTTTGTTCTGAGCAAGCTCACTGTTTGGACCCCAAAGGAAACACAGTAGAGTAGAAGAGTGCTCTTTTCTCGAAAGCAGAGTGTGTTTCTTGTAAGGCTAGCTAGCGTTTGTTTCCCATTCTAAAATGGAGTGGAATACCATGCAGTTTCTGGTCCTACGAGCAAGAGTTGTTTTCTGGTAAGAAGATTCACTATTGCGCTCCAATTGCCATATACAGTTCAAATAGCACTCGCGTGTGTTCCCAGCAAGTACAGTGTATTGGACTGAAGAGGATCTACTGTTCTTGTCAGTTTCCTAAGCAAAATTGAATTGGATATCGCTGTGTGTGTATGAAGCACAGTTCTTTTGTTCTGAGCAAGCTCACTGTTCTGGCCCTATAGGAAACAGTAGAGTAGAGGAGTGCTCTTTATCAAAAGCAGAGTGTGTTTCTTGTAAGGCGAGCTAGCGTTTGTTTCACAGTCCTACATGGAGTTGAATCACATGCAGTTTCTGGTACTACGAGCAAGAGTTGTTTTCTGGTAAGAAGAGTCACTATTGCGCTCCAATTGCCATATACAATGCAAAAAACACTCGCATCTGTTCCCAGCAAGTACAGTGTATTGGACTGAAGAGGAGCTACTGTTCTTGTCAGTTTCCTAAGCAGAGTTGAACTAGATATGGCCCGTGTTTGTAGGAAGCACCGTTCTTTTGCTCTGAGCAAGCTCACTGTTCGGAACCCAATGGAAACACAGTAGAGTAGAAGTGTGCTCTTTTCTCCAAAGCAGAGTGTGTTTCTTGTAAGGCGAGCTAGCATTTGTTTCCCAGTCAGAAATGGAGTTGAATCCCATGCAGTTTCTGGTCCTACGAGCAAGAGTTGTTTTCTCATAAGAAGAGTCACTATTGTGCTCCCATTGTCATACACAGGGCAAATAACATTGGCCTCTTTTCCCAGCATGTACAGTGTATTGGACTGAAGAGGAGCTACTGTTCTTGTCAGTTTCCTAAGCAGAGTTGAACTAGATATGGCCCGTGTGTGTAGGAAGCACAGTTCTTATGTTCTGAGCAAGATCACTTTTCTGGCACTATAGGAAACACAGTAGAGAAGAATAGTACTCTTTTCTCAAAAGCAGAGTGTGTTTCTTGTAAGGCGAGCTAGCGTTTGTTTCCTAGTCCTAAATGGAGTTGAATCACATGCAGTTTTTGGTCCTATGAACAAGAGTTGTTTTCTGGTAAGAAAAGTCACATTGCGCTCCCATTGCCATACACAGTGCAAATAGCACTCGCGTCTGTTCCCAGCAAGTACAGTGTATTGGACTGAATAGGTGCTACTGTTCTTGTCAGTTTCCTAAGCAGAGTTGAATTAGATATGATCCGTGTGTAGGAAGCACAGTTCTTTTGTTCTGAGCAAGCTCACTGTTTGGACCCCATAGGATACACAGTAGAGTAGAAGAGTGCTCTTTTCTCTAAAGCAGAGTGTGTTTCTTGTAAGGCGAGCTAGCGTTTGTTTCGCAGTCCTAAATGGAGTTGAATCCCATGCAGTTTATGGTACTACGAGCAAGAGTTGTTTTCTGGTAAGAAGAGACACTATTGTGCTGCCATTGCCATACACAGGACAAATACCACTGGCCTCTGTTCGCAGCAAATACAGTGTATTGGACTGAAGAGGATCTACTGTTCTTGTCATGTTCCTAAGCAGAATTGAACTAGATATGTCCGTGTGTGTAGGAAGCACAGTTCTTTTATTCTGAGCAAGCTCACTGTTCAAACCCAAAGGAAACACAGTAGAATAGAGGAGTGCCCTTTTCTCAAAAGCAGAGTGTGTTTCTTGTAAGGCGAGCTAGCATTTGTTTCCCAGTCCTAAATGGATTTGAATCACATGCAGTTTCTGGTCCTACGAGCAAGAGTTGTTTTCTGGTAAGAAGAGTCACTATTGCGCTTCCATTGTCATATACAGGGCAAATAGCACTGGCGTCTGTTCCCAGCTTGTACAGTGTATTGGACTGAAGAGGATCTACTGTTCTTGTCAGTTTCCTAAGCAGAATTGAACTAGATATGGCCGTGTGTGTAGGAAGCACATTGCTTTTGTACTGAGCAAGCTCACTGTTCGGACCCATAGGAAACACAGTAGAGTAGAAGAGTGCCCTTTTCTCAAAAGCAGAGTGTGTTTCTTGTAAGGCTAGCTAGCGTTTGTTTCCCAGTCCTAAATGGAGTTGAATCACATGTAGTTTCTGGTCCTACGAGCAAGAGTTGTTTTCTGGTAAGAAGAGTAACTATTGCGCTCCCATTGTCTTACACAGGGCAAATAGCACTGGCGTCTGTTCCCAGCAAGTACAGTGTATGGAACTGAAGAGGATCTACTGTTCTTGTCAGTTTCCTAAGCAGAATTGAACTAGATATGGCCGTGTGTGTAGGAAGCACAGTTCTTTTGTTCTGAGCATGCTCACTGTTCTGGCCCTATAGGAAACCCAGTAGAGTAGATGAGTGCTCTTTTCTCAAAAGCAGAGTGTGTTTCTTGTAAGGCGAGCTAGCGTTTGTTTCCCAGTCCTAAATGGAGTTGAATCACATGCAGTTTTTGGTCCTACGAGCAAGAGTTATTTTCTGGTAAGGAAAGTCAAAAATGTGCTCCCATTGACTTACACAGTGCAAATAGGACTCGCGTCTGTCCCAATCAAGTACAGTGTATTGGACTGAAGAGGAGCTACTGTCTTGTCAGTTTCCTAAGCAGAGTTGAACTAGATATGGCCCATGTGTGTAGGAAGCACAGTTCTTTTGTTCTGAGCAAGCTCACTGTTCGGACCTCATAGGAAACAGAGTAGAGTAGAAGAGTGCTCTTTTCTCAAATGTAGAGTGTGTTTCTTGTAAGGCGAGCTAGTGTTTGTTTCTCAGTCCTAAATGGAGTTAAATCACATGCAGTTTCTGGTCCTACGAGCAAAAATTTTTTCTGGTAAGATGAGTCACTATTGCGCTCCCATTGTCATACACAGGGCAAATAGCACTGGCGTCTGTTCCCAGCATGTACAGTGTATTGGACTGAAGAGGAGCTACTGTTCTTGTCAGTTTTCTAAGTAGAAGTGAACAGGATATGGCCGTGTGTGTAGGAATCACAGTTCTTTTGTTCTGAGCAAGCTCACTGTTCGAACCCATAGTAAACACAGTAGAGTAGAAGAGTGCTCTTTTCTCAAAAGCAGAGTGTGTTTCTTGTAAGGCGAGCTAGCGTTTGTTTCGCAGTCATAAAAGGAGTTGAATCCCATGCAGTTTCTGGTCCTACGAGCAAGAGTTGTTTTCTGGTGAGAAGAGTCACTATTGTGCTCCCATTTTCATACACAGGGCAAATAACACTGGCGTCTGTTCCCAGCATGTACAGTGTATTGGACTGAAGAGGAGCTACTGTTGTTTTCAGTATCCTAAGCAGAATTGAACTAGATATGGCCGTGTGTGTAGGAAGCACAGTTCTTTTGTACTGAGCAAGCTCACTGTTCGAACCCATAAGAAACACAGTAGAGTAGAAGAGTGCCCTTTTCTCAAAAGCACAGTGTGTTTCTTGTAAGGCGAGCTAGCATTTGTTTCCCAGTCCTAAATGGATTTCAATCACATGCAGTTTCTGGTCCTACGAGCAAGAGTTGTTTTCTGGTAAGAAGAGTCACTATTGTGCTCCCTTTGTCATACACAGTGCAAGTAGCAGTGGCTTCAGTTAACAGCATGTACAGTGTATTGGACTGAAGAGGATCTACTGTTGTTGTCAGTTTCCTAAGCAGAATTGAACTAGATATGGCCGTGTGTGTAGGAAGCACAGTTCTTTTGTTCTGAGCAAGCTCACTGTTCGGACCCCATAGGAAACACAGTAGAGTAGAAGAGTGCTCTTTTCTCAATAGCAGAGTGTTTTTCTTGTAAGGCGAGCTAGCGTTTGTTTCCCAGTCCTAAATGGAGTTGAATCCCATGCAGTTTTTGGTCCTACGAGCAAGAGTTGTTTTCTGGTAAGAAGAGTCACTATTGGGCTTCCATTGCCATATACAGTGCAAATAGCTCTCGCGTCTGTTCCCTACAAGTACAGTATATTGTACTGAAGAGGAGCTACTGTTCTTGTCAATTTCATAAGCAGAGTTGAACTAGATATGGCCCGTTGTGTAGGAAGCACAGTTCTTTTGTTCTGAGCAAGGACACTGTTTGGACCCCAAAGGATACACAGAAGAGTAAAAGAGTGCTCTTTTCTCAAAAGCAGAGTGTGTTTCTTGTAAGTCGAGATAGCGTTTGTTTCCCAGTCCTAAATGGAGTTGAATCACATGCAGTTTCTAGTCTTACGAGCAAGAGTTCTTTTCTGATAAGAAGAGTCACTATTGCGCCCCCATTGTCATACACAAGGCAAATAGCCTTGGCCTCTATTCCCAGCATGTACAGTGTATTGGACTGAAGAGGATCTACTATTCTTGTCAGTTTTCTAAGCAGAATTGAACCAGATATGGCCGTGTGTGTAGGAAGCACAGTTCTTTTGTTCTGAGCAAGCTCACTGTTTTGGCTCTATAGGAAACACAGTAGAGTAGAAGAGTGCTCTTTTCTCAAAAGCAGAGTGTGTTTCTTGTAAGGCGAGCTAGCATTTGTTTCCCAGTCCTAAATGGAGTTCAATCACATGCAGATTCTTGTCCCAAGATCAAGAGTTGTTTTCTGGTAAGAAGAGTCACTATTGTGCTCCCTTTGTCATACACAGGGCAAATAGCACTGGCGTCTCTTCCCAGCATGTACAGGGTATTGGACTGAAGAGGAGCTACTGTTCTTGTCAGTTTCTTAAGCAGAATGGAACTAGATATGGCCCGTGTGTGTAGGAAGCACAGTTCTTTTGTTCTGAGCAAGCTCACAATTCTGGCCCTATAGGAAACACAGTAGAGTAGAAGAGTGCTCTTTTCTCAAAAGTAAAGTGTGTTTCTCCTAAGGCGAGCTAGCATTTGTTTCCCAGTCCTAAATGGAGTTGAATCACATGCAGTTTTTGATCCTACGAGCAAGAGTTGTTTTCTGGTAAGGAAAGTCACTATTGCGCTCCCATTGACATACACAGTGCAAATAGCACTCGCGTCTGTTCCCAGCAAGTACAGTGTATTGGACTTAAGAGGAGCTACTGTTCTTGTGAGTTTCCTAAGCAGAGTTGAACCAGATATGGCCGTGTGTGTAGGAAGCACAGTTCTTTTGTTCTGAGCAAGCTCACTGTTTTGTTTCTATAAGAAACACAGTAGAGTAGAAGAGTGCTCTTTTCTCAAAAGCAGAGTGTGTTTCTTGGAAGGCGAGCTAATGTTTGTTTCCCAGGCCTAAATGGAGTTCAATCACATGCAGTTTCTGGTCCCAAGATGAAGAGTTGTTTTCTGGTAAGAAGAGTCACTATTGCACTCCCATTGTCATACACAGGGCAAATAGCACTGGCGTCTGTTCCCACAATGTACAGTGTATTGGACTGAAGAGGATCTACTGTTGTTGCCAGTTTCCTAAGCAGAATGGAACTAGATATGGCCCGTGTGCGTAGGAAGCACAGTTCTTCTGTTCTGAGCAAGCTCACTATTCTGGCCCTTTAGGAAACACAGTAGAGTAGAAGAGTGCTCTTTTCTCAGAAGTAAAGTGTGTTTCTTGTAAGGCGAGCTAGCGTTTGTTTCCCAGTCCTAAATGGAGTTGAATCACATGCAGTTTTTGATCCTACGAGTAAGAGTTGTTTTATGGTAAGGAAAGTCACTATTGTGCTCCCATTGACATACACAGTGCAAATAGCACTCACGTCTCTTCCCAGCAAGTACAGTGTATTGGACTTAAGAGGAGATACTTTTCTTGTCAGTTTCCTAAGCAGAGTTGAACTAGATATGGCCCCTGTGTGTAGGAAGCTCAGTTCTTTGGTTCTGAGCAAGCTCACTGTTCTGTCCCTTATAGGAAACATAGTAGAGTAGATAGTGATCTTTTCACAAAAGCAGAGTGTGTTTCTTGTAAGGGGAGCTTGCGTTTGTTTTCCAGTCCTAAATGGAGTTGAATCACATGTAGTTTCTGGTCCTACGAGCGAGAGTTGTTTTCTGGTAAGAAGAATCACTATTGTGCTCCCATTGTCATACACAGGGCAAATAGCACTGGCGTCTGTTCCCAGCAAGTACAGTGTATGGAACTGAAGAGGATCTACTGTTCTTGTCAGTTTCCTAAGCAGAATTGAACTATATATGGCCGTGTGTGTAGGACGCACAGTTCTTTTGTTCTGAGCATGCTCACTGTTCTGGCCCAAAAGGAAACCCAGTAGAGTAGAAGAGTGCTCTTTACTCAAAAGCAGAGTGTGTTTCTTGTAAGGCGAGCTAGCGTTTCTTTCCCAGTCCTAAATGGAGTTGAATCACATGCAGTTTTTGGTCCTATGAGCAAGAGTTGTTTTCTGGTAAGGAAAGTCACTATTGCCCTCCCATTGCCACACACAGTGCAAATAGGACTCGCGTCTGGTCCCATAAAGTACAGTGTATTGGACTGAAGAGGAGCTACTGTTCTTGTCAGTTTCCTAAGCAGAGTTGAACTAGATATGGCCCATGTGTGTAGGAAGCACAGTTCTTTTGTTCTGTTCAAGCTCACTGTTCGGACCCCATAGGAAACACAGTAGAGTAGAAGTGTGCTCTTTTCTCAAAAGCAGAGTGTGTTTCTTGTAAGGCGAGCTAGTGTTTGTTTCTCAGTACAAAATGGAGTTTAATCACATGCAGTTTCTGGTCCTATGAGCAAGAGTTTTTTCTGGTAAGAAGAGTCACTATTGTGCTCCCATTGTCATACACAGGGCAAATATCACTGGCGTCTGTTCCCAGCAAGTACAGTGTTTTGGACTTAAAAGGAGATACTGTTCTTGTCAGTTTCCTAAGCAGAGTTGAACTAGATATGGCCCCTGTGTGCAGGAAGCTCAGTTCTTTTGTTCTAAGCAAGCTCACTGTTCTGTCCCTATAGGAAACATAGTAGAGGAGAAGAGTGATCTTTTCACAAATGCAGAGTGTGTTTCTTGTAAGGCGAGCTAGCGTTTGTTTCCCAGTCCTAAATGGAGTTGAATCACATGTAGTTTCTGGTCCTACGAGCAAGAGTTGTTTTCTGGTAAGAAGAATCACTATTGCGCTCCCATTGTCATACACAGGGCAAATAGCACTGGCTTCTGTTCCCAGCATGTACCGTGTATTGGACTGAAGAGGAGATACTGTTCTTGTCAGGTTCCTAAGCAGAATTGAACCAGATATGGCCGTGTGTGTAGGAAGCACAGTTCTTTTGTTCTGAGCAAGCTCACTGTTTTGGCTCTATAGGAAACACAGTAGAGTAGAAGACTGCTCTTTTCTCAAAAGCAGAGTGTGTTTCTTGTAAGGCGAGCTAGCATTTGTTTCCCAGTCCTAAATGGAGTTCAATCACATGCAGTTTCTGGTACCAAGATCAAGAGTTGTTTTCTGGTAAGAAGAGTCACTATTGCACTCCCATTGTCATACACAGGGCAAATAGCACTGGCGTCTGTTTCCAGCATGTATAGTGTATTGGACTGAAGAGAATCTACTGTTGTTGCCAGTTTCCTAAGCAGAATTGAACTAGATATGGCCGTGTGTGTAGGAAGCACAGTTCTTTTGTTCTGAGCAATCTCACTTTTCTGGCCCTATAAAAAACACAGTAGAGTAGAAGAGTGATCTTTTCTCAAAAGCAGAGTGTGTTTCTTGTAAGGCAAGCTAGAGTTTGTTTCCCAGTCCTAAAAGGAGTTGAATCACATGCAGTTTTTGATCCTATGAGCAAGAGTTGTTTTCTGTTAAGGAAAGTCACTATTGCGCTCCGATTGCTATACACAGAGCAAACAGCACTCGCGTCTGTTCCTAGCAAGTACAGTGTATTGGACTGAAGAGGAGCTACTGTTCTTGTCAGTTTCCTAAGCAGAATGGAACTATGTATGGCCCGTGTGTAGGAAGCACAGTTCTTTTGTTCTGAGCAAGCTCACTATTCTGGCCCTATAGGAAACACAGTAGAGTAGAAGAGTGCTCTTTTCTCAAAAGTAAAGGGTGTTTCTTGTAAGGCGAGCTAGCTTTTGTTTCCCAGTCCTAAATGGAGTTGAATCACATGCAGTTTTTGATCCTACAAGCAAGAGTTGTTTTCTGGTAAGGAAAGTCACTATTGCGCTCCCATTGACATACACCGTGCAAATAGCACTCGCGTCTCTTAACAGCAAGTACAGTGTATTGGACTTAAGAGGAGATACTTTTCTTGTCAGTTTCCTAAGCAGAGTTGAACTAGATATGGCCCCTGTGTGTAGGAAGCACAGTTCTTTTGTTCTGAGCAAGCTCACTGTTTGGACCCCATAGGAAACACAGTAGAGTAGAAGAGTGCTCTTTTCTCAAAAGCAGAGTGTGTTTCTTGTAAGGCAAGCTAACATTTGTTTCCCAGTCTGAAATGGAGTTGAATCCCATGCAGTTTCTGGTCCTATGAGCAAGAGTTGTTTTCTGGGAAGAAGAGTCACTATTGCGCTCCCATTGTCATACACAGGGCAAATATCACTGGCGTCTGTTCCCAGCATATACAGTGTATTGGACTGAGGAGGATCTACTGTTCTTGTAAGTTTCCTAAGCAGAGTTGAACAAGATATGGCCCGTGTGTGTAGGAAGCACAGTTTTTTGTTCTGAACAAGGTCACTGTTTGAAACCATAATAAACACAGTAGAGTAGAAGAGTGCTCTTTTCTCAAAAGTAGAGTGTGTTTCTTGTAAGGCGAGCTAGCGTTTGTTTCCCAGTCCTAAATGGAGTTGAATCACATGCAGTTTCTGATCCTACGAGCAAGAGTTGTTTTCTGGTAAGGAAAGTCACTATTGAGCTCCCATTGACATACACAGTGCAAATAGCACTCGCGTCTGTTCCCAGCAAGTACAGTGTTTTGGACTTAAAAGGAGATACTGTTCTTGTCAGTTTCCTAAGCAGAGTTGAACTACATATGGCCCCTGTGTGTAGGAAGCTCAGTTCTTTTGTTCTAAGCAAGCTCACTGTTCTGTCCCTATTGGAAACATAGTAGAGGAGAAGAGTGATCTTTTCACAAATGCAGAGTGTGTTTCTTGTAAGGCGAGCTAGCGTTTGTTTCCCAGTCCTAAATGGAGTTGAATCACATGTAGTTTTTGGTCCTACGAGCAAGAGTTGTTTTCTGGTAAGAAGAATCACTATTGTGCTCCCATTGTCATACACAGGGCAAATAGCACTGGCTTCTGTTCCCAGCATGTACCGTGTATTGGACTGAAGAGGAGCTACTGTTCTTGTCAGTTTCCTAAGCAGAGTTGAACTAGATATGGCCCGTGTGTGTAGGAAGCACAGTTCTTTTGTTCTGAGCAAGCTCACTATTCAGGCCCTATAGGAAACACAGTAGAGTAGAAGAGTGCTCTTTTCTCAAAAGCAGAGTGTGTTTCTTGTAAGGCGAGCTAGTGTTTATTTCCCAGTCCTAAATGGAGTTGAATCACATGCAGTTTCTCGTCCTATGAGCAAGAGTTGTTTTCTGGTAAGAAGAGTCACTATTGCGCTCCCATTTTCATACACAGGGCAAATAGCCCTGGCGTCTGTTCCCAGCAAGTACAGTGTATGGAACTGAAGAGGATCTACTGTTCTTGTCAGTTTCCTAAGCAGAATTGAACTAGATATAGCCGTGTGTGTAGGAAGCACAGTTCTTTTGTTCTGAGCATGCTCACTGTTCTGGCCCTATAGGAAACCCAGTAGAGTAGAAGAGTGCTCTTTTCTCAAAAGCAGAGTGTGTTTCTTGTAAGGCAAGCTAGCGTTTGTTTCCCAGTCCTAAATGGAGTTGAATCACATGCAGTATTTGGTCCTACGAGCAAGAGTTGTTTTCTGGTAAGGAAAGTCACTATTGCCCTCCCATTGCCACACACAGTGCAAATAGGCCTCGCGTCTGTTCCCATCAAGTAAAGTGTATTGGACTGAAGAGGAGCTACTGTTCTTGTCAGTTTCCTAAGCAGAGTTGAACTAGATATGGCCCATGTGTGTAGGAAGCACAGTTCTTTTGTTCTGAGCAAGCTCACTGTTCGGACCCCAAAGGAAATACAGTAGAGTAGAAGAGTGCTCTTTTCTCAAAAGCAGAGTGTGTTTCTTGTAAGGCAAGCTAACATTTGTTTCCCAGTCCTAAATGGAATTGAATCACATGCAGTTTCTCGTCCTATGAGCAAGAGTTGTTTTCTGGTAAGGAGAGACACTATTGCGCTCCCATTGTCATACACAGGGCAAATAGCCCTGGCGTCTGTTCCCAGCAAGTACAGTGTATGGAACTGAAGAGGATCTACTGTTCTTGTCAGTTTCCTAAGCAGAATTGAACTAGATATGGCCGTGTGTGTAGGAAGCACAGTTCTTTTGTTCTGAGCATGCTCACTGTTCTGGCCCTATAGGAAACCCAGTAGAGTAGAAGAGTGCTCTTTTCTCAAAAGCAGAGTGTGTTTCTTGTAAGGCAAGCTAACATTTGTTTCCCAGTCTGAAATGGAGTTGAATCCCATGCAGTTTCTGGTCCTATGAGCAAGAGTTGTTTTCTGGTAAGAAGAGTCACTATTGTGCTCCCATTGTCATACACAGGGCAAATATCACTGGCGTCTGTTCCCAGCATGTACAGTGTATTGGACTGAGGAGGATCTACTGTTCTTGTCAGTTTCCTAAGCAGAGTTGAACTAGATATGGCCCGTGGGTGTAGGAAGCACAGTTTTTTGTTCTGAGCAAGCTCACTGTTTGAAACCATAATGAACACAGTAGAGTAGAAGAGTGCTCTTTTCTCAAAAGTAGAGTGTGTTTCTTGTAAGGCGAGCTAGCGTTTGTTTCCCATTCCTAAATGGAGTTGAATCACATGCAGTTTCTGATCCTACGAGCAAGAGTTGTTTTCTGGTAAGGAAAGTCACTATTGTGCTCCCATTGACATACACAAAGCAAATAGCACTCGCGTCTGTTCCCAGAAAGTACAGTGTTTTGGACTTAAAAGGAGATACTGTTCTTGTCAGTTTCCTAAGCAGAGTTGAACTAGATATGGTCGGTGTGTGTAGGAAGCTCAGTTCTTTTGTTCTGAGCAAGCTCACTGTTCTGTCCCTATAGGAAACATAGTAGAGGAGAAGAGTGATCTTTTCACAAATGCAGAGTGTGTTTCTTATAAGAAGAGCTAGCGTTTGTTTTCCAATCCTAAATGGAGTTGAATCACATGCAGTTTCTGGTCCTATGAGCAAGAGTTGTTTTCTGGTAAGAAGAGTCAATATTGCGCTGCCATTGCCATACACAGGACAAAGAGCCCTGGAGTCTGTTCCCAGCAAGTACAGTGTATTGGAGTGAAGAAGATCTACTGTTCTTGTCAGGTTCTTAAGCAGAATTGAACTAGATATGGCCGTGTGTGTAGGAAGCACAGTTCTTTTGTTCTGAGCAAGTTCACTGTTTGGACCTCTTAGGAAACACAGTAGAGTAGAAGAGTGCTTTTTTCTCTAAATCAGAGTGTGTTTCTTGTAAGGCGAGCTAGTGTTTGTTTCCCAGTCCTAAATGGAGTAGAATCACATGCAGTTTCTGGTCCTACGAGCAAGAGTTGTTTTCTGGTAAGAAGAGTCACTATTGTGCTCCCATTGTCATACACAGGGCAAATAGCACTCGCGTCTGTTCCCAGCATTTACAGTGTATTGGACTGAAGAGGATCTACTGTTCTTGTCACGTTCCTAAGCAGAATTGAACTAGGTATGGCCGTGTGTGTAGGAAGCACAGTTCTTTTGTTCTGAGCAAGTTCACTGTTCAGACCTCTTAGGAAACACAGTAGAGTAGAAGAGTGCTCTTTTCTCAAAAGCAGAGTGTGTTTTTTGTAAGGCGAGCTCGAGTTTGTTTCCCAGTCCTAAATGGAGTTGAGTCACATGCAGTTTTTGGTCCTACGAGCAAGAGTTGTTTTCTGGAAAGAAGAGTCATTATTGCGCTCCAATTGCTATACACAGTGCAAATAGCACTCGCGTCTGTTCCTAGCACATACAGTGTATTGGACTGAATAGGAGCTACTGTTCTTGTCAGTTTCCTAAGCAGAGTTGAACTAGATATGGTCCGTGTGTGTAGGAAGCACAGTTCTTTTGTTCTCAGCAAGCTCTCTGTTCTGGCCCTATAGGAAACACAGTAGAGTAGAAGAGTGCTCTTTTCTCAAAAGCAGAGTGTGTTTCTTGTAAGGCGAGCTAGCGTTTGTTTCCCAGTCCTAAATGGAGTTGAATCACATGCAGTTTTTGGTCCTACGAGCAAGAGTTGTTTTCTGGTAAGGAAGTCACTATTGTCCCAACATTGCCATACACAGTGCAAATAGCACTCGCATTTGTTCCCAGCAAGTACAGTGTATCGGACTGAGGAGGAGCTACTGTTCTTGTCAGTTTCGTAAGCAGAGTTGAACTAGATATGGTCCGTGTGTAGGAAGCACAGTTTTTTGTTCTGAGCAAGCTCACTGTTTGGACCCCATAGGAAACACAGTAGAGTAGAAGAGTGCTTGTTTCTCAAAAGCAGAGTGTGTTTCTTATAAGGCGAGTTAGTGTTTGTTTCCCAGTCCTAAATGGAGTTGAATCACATGCAGTTTCTGGTCCTACAAACAAGAGTTGTTTTCTGGTAAGAAGAGTCACTATTGCGCTGCCATTGCCATACACAGGACAAATAGCACTGGCGTCTTTTCCCAGCAAGTACAGTGTATTGGACTGAAGAGGATCTACTGTTCTTGTCAGTTTCCTAAGCAGATTTGAACTAGATATGGCCCGTGTGTGTAGGAAGCACAGTTCTTTTGTTCTGAGCAAGCTCACTGTTCTGGCCCTATAGGAAACACAGTAGATTAGAAAAGTGCTCTTTTCTGAAGCAGAGTGTGTTTCTTGTAAGGCAAGCTCGCGTTTGTTTCCCAGTCCTAAATGGAGTTGAATCAAATGCAGTTTCTGGTCCTACGAGCAAGAGTTGTTTTATGGTAAGAATAGTCACTATTGCGCTGCCATTGCCATACACAGAACAAATAGCACTGGCGTCTGTTCCCAGCAAGTACAGTGTATTGGACTGAAGAGGATCTACTGTTCTTGTCACGTTCCTAATCAGAATTGAACTAGATATGGCCGTGTGTGTAGGAAGCACCGTTCTTTTGTTCTGAGCAAGCTAACTGTTCTGGCCCTACAGGAAACACAGTAGAGTAGAAGAGTGCTCTTTTCTCAAAAGCAGAGTGTGTTTCTTGTAAGGCGAGCTAGCGTTTGTTAACTAGTCCTTAATGGAGTACAATCACAGGCAGTTTCCGGTCCTACGAGCAAGAGTTGTTTTCTGGTAAGGAAATCACTATTGCGCTCCCATTGCCATACACAGTAAAATAGTACTCGCGTCTGTTCCCAGAAAGTACAGTGTATTGGACTGAAGAGGAGCTACTGTTCTTGTCAGTTTCCTAAGCAGAGTTGAACTAGATATGGCCCGTGTGTGTAGGAAGCACAGTTCTTTTGTTCTGAGCAAGCTCACTGTTCTGGCCCTATAGGAAACACAGTAGAGTAGAAGAGTGCTCTTTTCTCTAAAGCAGAGTGTGTTTCTTGTAAGGGGAGCTAGCGTTTGTTTCCCAGTCCTAAATGGACTTGAGTCACATGCAGTTTTTTGTCCTACGAGCAAGAGTTGTTTTCTGGTAAGACGAGTCACTATTGTGCTCCAATTGCCATACACAGTGCAAATAGCACTCGCGTCTGTTCCCAGCAAGTACAGTGTATTGGAATGAAGAGGAGCTACTGTTCTTGTCAGGTTCCTAAGCAGAGTTTTTCTAGATATGGTCCGTGTGTGTAGGAAGCACAGTTGTTTTGTTCTGAGCAAGCTCACTGTTTGGACCCCATAGGAAACACAGTAGAGTAGAAGATTGCTCTTTTCTCAAAAGCAGAGTGTGTTTCTTGTAAGGCGAGCTAGCGTTTGTTTCCCAGTCCTAAATGGAGTTGAATCGCATGCAGTTTCTGGTCCTACGAGCAAGAGTTGTTTTCTGGTAAGAAGAGTCACTATTGCGCTGCCATTGCCATACACAGGACAAATAGCACTGGCGTCTTTTCCCAGCAAGTACAGTGTATTGGACTGAAGAGGATCTACTGTTCTTGTCAGTTTCCTAAGCAGAGTTGAACTAGATATGGCGCGTGTGTAGGAAGCACAGTTCTTTTGTTCTGAGCAAGCTCACTGTTCTGGCCCTATAGGAAACACAGTAGATTAGAAAAGTGCTCTTTTCTGAAGCAGAGTGTGTTTCTTGTAAGGCGAGCTCGCGTTTGTTTCCCAGTCCTAAATGGAGTTGAATCACATGCAGTTTCTGGTCCTACGAAAAAGAGTTGTTTTATGGTAAGAATAGTCACTATTGCGCTGCCATTGCCATACACAGGACAAATAGCATTGTTGTCTATTCCCAGCAGTACAGTGTATTGGACTGAAGAGGATCTACTGTTCTTGTCAGGTTCCTAAGCAGAATTGGACTAGGTATGGCCGTGTGTAGGAAGCACAGTTCTTTTGTTCTGAGCAAGTTCACTGTTCAGATCTCTTAGGAAACACAGTAGAGTAGAAGAGTGCTTTTTTCTCTAAATCAGAGGGTGTTTCATGTAAGGCGAGCTAGTGTTTGTTTCCTACTCCTAAATGGAGTTGAATCACATGCAGTCTCTGGTCCTATGAGCAAGAGTTGTTTTCTTGTTAGAAGAGTCACTATTGTGCTTCCATTGTCATACACAGGGCAAATAGCACTCGCGTCTGTTCCCAGCATGTACAGTGTATTGGACTGAAGAGGATCTACTGTTCTTGTTAGGTTCCTAAGCAGAGTTGAACTAGGTATGGCGGTGTGTGTAGGAAGCACACTTCTTTTGTTCTGAGCAAGTTCGCTGTTCAGACCTCTTAGGAAACACAGTAGAGTAGAAGAGTGCTTTTTTCTCTAAATCTGAGTGTGTTTCTTGTAAGGCGAGCTTTTGTTTGTTTCCTAGTCCTAAATGGAGATGAATCACATGCAGTCTCTGGTCCTACGAGCAAGAGTTGTTTTCTGGTAAGAAGAGTCACTATTGTGCTCCCATTGTCATACACAGGGCAAATAGCACTGGCGTCTGTTCCCAGCATGTACAGTGTATTGGACTGAAGAGGGTCTACTGTTTTGTCAGGTTCGTAAGCAGAGTTGAACTAGATATGGCCGTGTGTAGGAAGCACAGTACTTTGGTTCTGAACAAGCTCACTGTTCTGGCCCTATAGGAAACATAGTAGAGTAGAAGAGTGCTCTTTTCTCAAAAGCAGAGTGTGTTTCTTGTAAGGCGAGCTAGCGTTTGTTTCCCAGTCCTATATGGAGTTGAATCACATGCAGTTTCTGGTCCTACGAGCAAGAGTTGTTTTCTGGTAAGGAGAGTCACTATTGTGCTCCCATTGTCATACACAGGGCAAATAGCACTGGCGTCTGTTCCCAGCATGTACAGTGTATTTGACTGAAGAGGATCTACTGTTCTTGTCAGGTTCCTAAGCAGAGTTGAACTAGATATGGCCGTGTGTGTAGGAAGCACAGTTTTTTTGTTCTGAGCAAGCTCACTGTTCGGACCCCATAGGAAACACAGTAGAGTAGAAGGGTGCTCTTTTCTCTAAAGCAGATTGTGTTTCTTGTAAGGCTAGCTAGCATTTGTTTCCCAGTCCTAAATGGAGTTGAATCACATGCAGTTTCTGGTCCTACGAGCAAGAGTTGTTTTCTGGTAAGGAAATCACTATTGTGCTCCCATTGCCATACACAGTGCAAATAGTACTCGCGTCTGTTCCCAGAAAGTACAGTGTATTGGACTGAAGAGGAGGAACTGTTCTTGTCAGTTTTCTAAGCAGAGTTGAACTAGATATGGCCCGTGTGTGTAGGAAGCACAGTTCTTTTGTTCTGAGCAAGCTCACTGTTCTGGCCCTATAGGAAACACAGTAGAGTAGAAGAGTGCTCTTTTCTCTAAAGCAGAGTGTGTTTCTCGTAAGGCGAGCTAGCGTTTGTTTCCCAGTCCTAAATGGACTTGAGTCACATGCAGTTTTTTGTCCTACGAGCAAGAGTTGTTTTCTGGTAAGACGAGTCACTATTGTGCTCCATTTGCCATACACAGTGCAAATAGCACTCGCGTCTGTTCGCAGCAAGTACAGTGTATTGGACTGAAGAGGAGCTACTGTTCTTGTCAGGTTCCTAAGCAGAGTTTTTCTAGATATGGTCCGTGTGTGTAGGAAGCACAGTTGTTTTGTTCTGAGCAAGGTCACTGTTTGGACACCAAGGAAACACAGTAGAGTAGAAGATTGCTCTTTTCTGAAAAGCAGAGTGTGTTTCTTGTAAGGCGAGCTAGTGTTTCTTTCCCAGTCCCAAATGGAGTTGAATCGCATGCAGTTTCTGGTCCTACGAAAAAGAGTTGTTTTCTGGTAAGAAGAGTTACTATTGCGCTGCCATTGCCATACACAGGACAAATAGCATTGTTGTCTGTTCCCAGCAGTACAGTGTGTTGGACTGAAGAGGATCTACTGTTCTTGTCAGGTTCCTAAGCAGAATTGAACTAGGTATGGCCGTGTGTAGGAAGCACAGTTCTTTTGTTCTGAGCAAGTTCACTGTTCAGACCTCTTAGGAAACAAGTAGAGTAGAAGAGTGCTTTTTTCTCTAAATCAGAGGGTGTTTCTTGTAAGGCGAGCTAGTGTTTGTTTCCTAGTCCTAAATGGAGTTGAATCACATGCAGTCTCTGGTCCTACGAGCAAGAGTTGTTTTCTTGTAAGAAGAGTCACTATTGTGCTCACATTGTCATACACAGGGCAAATAGCACTCGCGTCTGTTCCCAGCATGTACAGTGTATTGGAATGAAGAGGATCTACTGTTCTTGTCAGGTTCCTAAGCAGAGTTGAACTAGGTATGGCGGTGTGTGTAGGAAGCACAGTTCTTTTGTTCTGAGCAAGTTCACTGTTCAGACCTCTTAGGAAACACAGTAGAGTAGAAGAGTGCTTTTTTCTCTTAATCAGAGTGTGTTTCTTGTAAGGCGAGCTTTTGTTTGTTTCCTAGTCCTAAATGGAGATGAATCACATGCAGTCTCTGGTCCTACGAGCAAGAGTTGTTTTCTGGTAAAAAGAGTCACTATTGTGCTCCCATTGTCATACACAGGGCAAATAGCCCTGGCGTCTGTTCCCAGCATGCACAGTGTATTGGACTAAAGATGGTCTACTGTTCTTGTCAGGTTCGTAAGCAGAGTTGAACTAGATATGGCCGTGTGTAGGAAGCACAGTACTTTGGTTCTGAGCAAGCTCACTGTTCTGGCCCTATAGGAAACACAGTAGAGTAGAAGAGTGCTCTTTTCTCAAAAGCAGAGTGTGTTTCTTGTAAGGCGAGCTAGCATTTGTTTCCCAGTCCTATATGGAGTTGAATCACATGCAGTTTCTGGTCCTACGAGCAAGAGTTGTTTTCTGGTAAGGAAAGTCACTATTGCGCTCCCATTGCCATACACAGTGCAAATAGCACTCGCATCTGTTCCCAGCAAGTACAGTGTATTGGACTGAAGAGGATCTACTATTCTTGTCACTTTCCTAAGCAGAATTGGACTAGATATGACCGTGTGTGTAGGAAGCACAGCTCTTTTGTTCTGAGCAATCTTATTGTTTTTGCCCTATACGAAACACAGTAGCGTAGAAGAGTGCTCTTTTCTCAAAAGCAGAGTGTGTTTCTTGTAAGGCGAGCTAGCGTTTGTTTCCCAGTCCAAAATGGAGTTGAGTCACATGCAGTTTTTGCTCCTATGAGCAAGAGTTGTTTTCTCTTAAGAAGAATCACTATTGCGCTCCAATTGCCATACACAGTGCAAATAGCACTCGCGTCTCTTCCCAGCAAGTACAGTGTATTGGACAGAATAGGAGCTACTGTTCTTGTCAGTTTCCTAAGCAGAGTTGAACTAGATATGGCCCGTGTGTAGGAAGCACAGTTCTTTTGTTCTGAGCAAGCTCACTGTTTGGACCCCATTAGAAAAACAGTAGAGTAGAAGAGTGCTCTTTTCTCAAAAGCAGAGTGTGTTTCTTGTAAGGCGAGCTAGCGTTTGTTTCCCAGTCCTAAATGGAGTTGAATCACATGCAGTTTCTGCTCCTATGAGCAAGAGTTTTTTTCTGGTAAGAAGAGACACTATTGCGCTGCCAATGCCATACTCAGGAAAAATAGCACTGTTTTCTGTTCCCAGCAGTACAGTGTATTGGACTGAAGAGGATCTACTGTTCTTGTCAGGTTTATAAGCAAAATTGAACTAGATATGGCAGTGTGTGTAGGAAGCACAGTTCTTTTGTTCTGAGCAAACTCACTGTTCGGACACCATCGGAAACACAGTAGAGTAGAAGAGTGCTCTTTTCTCTAAAGCAGTTTGTGTCTCTTGTAAGGCGAGCTAGCATTTGTTTCCCAGTCCTAAATGGAGTTGAATCACATACAGTTTCTTGTCCTAGGAGCAAGAGTTGTTTTCTGGTAAGGAAAGTCACTATTGTGCTCCCTTTGGCATAAACAGTGCAAATAGCACTCGCGTCTGTACCCAGCAAGTACAGTGTATTGGACTGAAGAGGAGCTACTATTCTTGCAGTTTCCTAAGCAGAGTTGAAGTAGATATGGCCCGTGTGTAGGAAGCACAGTTTTTTTGTTCTGAGCAAGCTCACTGTTCTGGCCCAAAGGAAACACAGAATAGTAGAAGAGTGCTCTTTTTTCAGAATCAGAGTGTGTTTCTTGTAAGGCGAGCTAGCGTTTGTTTCCCAGTCCTAAATGGAGTTGAATCACATGCAGTGTCTGGTCTTACGAGCAAGAGTTGTTTTCTGGTAAGAAGAGTCACTATTGTGCTCCCATTGTCATACACAGGGCAAATAGCACTGGCGTCTGTTCCCAGCATGTACAGTGTATTGGACTGAAGAGGGTCTACTGTTCTTGTCAGGTTCGTAAGCAGAGTTGAACTAGATATGGCCGTGTGTAGGAAGCACAGTTCTTTTGTTCTGAGCAAGCTCACTTTTCTGGCCCTATAGGAAACACAGTAGAGTAGAAGAGTGCTCTTTTCTCAAAAGCAGAGTGTGTTTCCTGTAAGGCGAGCTAGTGTTTGTTTCCTAGTCCTAAATGGAGATGAATCACATGCAGTCTCTGGTCCTACGAGCAAGAGTTGTTTTCTGGTAAGGAAAGTCACTATTGCGCTCCCATTTCTCTACACAGGACAAATAGCACTGTTGTCTCTTCCCAGCAGTACAGTGTATTGGACTGAAGAGGATCTACTGTTCTTGTCAGGTTCCTAAGCAGAATTGAACTAGGTATGGTGGTGTGAGTAGGAAGCACGGTTTTTTGTTCTGAGCAAGCTCACTGTTCTGGCCCTATAGGAAACACAGTAGAGTAGAAGAGTGCTCTTTTCTCAAAAGCAGAGTGTGTTTATTGTAAGGCGAGCTAGCGTTTGTTTCCCAGTCCTATATGGAGTTGAATCACATGCAGTTTCTGGTCCTACGAGCAAGAGTTGTTTTCTGGTAAGGAAAGTCACTATTGCGCTCCCATTGATATACACAGTGCAAATAGCACTCGCGTCTGTTCCCAGCAAGTACAGTGTATTGGACTGAAGAGGATCTACTATTCTTGTCAGTTTCCTAAGCAGAATTGAACTAGATATGACCGTGTGTGTAGGAAGCACAGTTCTTTTGTTCTGAGCAAGCTCACTGTTTTGGCCCTATAGGAAACACTTTAGAGTAGAAGAGGGTTCTTTTCTCAAAAGCAGAGTGTGTTTATTGTAAGGTGAGCTAGCGTTTTTTTCTCAGTCCTAAATGGAGTTGAGTCACATGCAGTTTTTGCTCCTACGAGCAAGAGTTTTTTTCTGGTAAGAAGAGACACTATTGCGCTCCCACTGCCATACACAGTGCAAATAGCACTCGCGTCTGTTCCCAGCAAGTACAGTGTATTGGACTGAAGAGGAGCTACTGTTCTTGTCAGTTTCCAAAGCAGAGTTGAACTAGATATGGCCCGTGTGTGTAGGAAGCACAGTTCTTTTGTTCTGAGCAAGCTCACTGTTCTGGCCCTATAGGAAACACAGTAGAGTAGAAAGTGCTCTTTTCTCTAAAGCAGAGTGTGTTTGTTGTAACGCGAGCTAGCGTTTCTTTCCCAGTCCTAAATGGAGTTGAATCTCATGCAGTTTCTGGTCCTAAGAACAAGAGTTGTTTTATGGTAAGAAGAGTCACTATTGCGCTCCCAATGTCATACACAGGGCAAATAGCACTCGCGTCTCTTCCCAGCAAGTACAGTGTATTGGACTGAAGAGGATCTATTATTTTTGTCAGTTTCCTAAGCAGAATTGGACTAGATATGACCGTGTGTGTAGGAAGCACAGTTCTTTTGTTCTGAGCAAGCTCACTGTTCTGGCCCTACAGGAAACACAGTAGAGTAGAAGAGTGCTCTTTTCTCAAAAGCAGAGTGTGTTTCTTGTAAGGCGAGCTAGCGTTTGTTTCCCAGTCCTAAATGGAGTTGAATCCCATGCATTTTCTGGTCCTACGAGCAAGAGTTGTTTCTGGTAAGAAGAGTCACTATTGTGCTCCAATTGTCATACACAGGGCAAATAGCACTGGCGTCTGTTCCCAGCATTTACAGTGTATTGGACTGAAGAGGATCTACTGTTCTTGTCAGGTTCCTAAGCAGAGTTGAACTAGATATGGCCGTGTGTGTAGGAAGCACAGTTTTTTTGTTCTGAGCAAGCTCACTGTTCGGACCCTATTGAAACACAGTAGAGTAGAAGGGTGCTCTTTTCTCTAAAGCAGATTGTGTTTCTTGAAAGGCTAGCTAGCATTTGTTTCCCAGTCCTAAATGGAGTTGAATCACATGCAGTTTCTGGTCCTACGAGCAAGAGTTGTTTTCTGGTAAGAAAATCACTATTGCGCTCCCATTGCCATACACAGTGCAAATAGCACTCGCGTCTGTTCCCAGAAAGTACAGTGTATTGGACTGAAGAGGAGCTACTGTTCTTGTCAGTTTCCTAAGCAGAGTTGAACTAGATATGGCCCGTGTGTGTAGGAAGCACAGTTCTTTTGTTCTGAGCAAGCTCACTGTTCTGGCCCTATAGGAAACACAGTAGAGTAGAAGAGTGCTCTTTTCTCTAAAGCAGAGTGTGTTTCTTGTAAGGCGAGCTAGCGTTTGTTTCCCAGTCCTAAATGGATTTGAATCACATGCAATTTTTTGTCCTACAAGCAAGATTTGTTTTCTGGTAAGACGAGTCACTATTGTGCTCCAATTGCCATACACAGTGCAAATAGCACTCGCGTCTGTTCCCAGCAAGTACAGTGTATTGGACTGAAAAGGAGCTACTGTTCTTGTCAGGTTCCTAAGCAGAGTTTTACTAGATATGGTCCATGTGTGTAGGAAGCACAGTTGTTTTGTTCTGAGCAAGCTCACTGTTTGGACTCCAAGGAAACACAGTAGAGTAGAAGATTGCTCTTTTCTCAAAAGCAGAGTGTGTTTCTTGTAAGGCGAGCTAGCGTTTGTTTCCCAGTCCTAAATGGAGTTGAATCCCATGCAGTTTCTGGTCCTACGAGCAAGAGTTGTTTTCTGGTAAGAAGAGTCACTATTGTGCTCCCATTGTCATACACAGGGCAAATAGAACTTGCGTCTGTTCCCAGCATGTACAGTGTATTGGACTGAAGAGGATCTACTGTTCTTGTCAGGTTCCTAAGCAGAATTGAACTAGGTATGGCCGTGTGTGTAGGAAGCACAGTTCTTTTGTTCTGAGCAAGTTCACTGTTCAGACCTCTTAGGAAACACAGTAGAGTAGAAGAGTGCTTTTTTCTCTAAATCAGAGTGTGTTTCTTGTAAGGCGAGCTAGTGTTTGTTTCCTAGTCCTAAATGGAGATGAATCACATGCAGTCTCTGGTCCTACGAGCAAGAGTTGTTTTCTGGTAAGAAGAGTCACTATTGTGCTCCCATTGTCATACACAGTGCAAATAGCACTCGCGTCTCTTCCCAGCAAGTACAGTGTATTGGACAGAATAGGAGCTACTGTTCTTGTCAGTTTCCTAAGCAGAGTTGAACTAGATATGGTCCGTGTGTTTAGGAAGCACAGTTCTTTTGTTCTCAGCAAGCTCACTGTTCTGGCCGTATAGGAAACCCAGTAGAGTAGAAGAGTGCTCTTTTCTCAAAAGCAGAGTGTGTTTCTTGTAAGGCGAGCTAGCGTTTGTTTCCAAGTCCTAAATGGAGTTGAATCCCATGCAGTTTCTGGTCCTACGAGCAAGAGTTTTTTTCTGGTAAGGAAGTCACTATTGCGTTCCCAGTGCCATACACAGTGCAAATAACACTCGTGTCTGTTCCCAGCAAGTACAGTGTATCAGACTGAAGAGGAGCTACTGTTCTTGTCAGTTTCCTAAGCAGAGTTGAACGAGATATGGCCCGTGTGTAGGAAGCACAGTTCTTTTGTTCTGAGCAAGCTCACTGTTTGGACCCCATTGGAAACACAGTAGAGTAGAAGAGTGCTCTTTTCTCAAAAGCAGAGTGTGTTTCTTGTAAGGCGAGATAGAGTTTGTTTCCCAGTCCTAAATGGAGTTGAATCACATGCAGTTTCTGGTCCTACGAGCAAGAGTTGTTTTCTGGTAACAAGAGTCAATATAGTGCTCCCATTGAAATGCACAGAACAAATAGCACTGGCGTCTGTTCCCATCATGTACAGTGTAGTGGACTGAAGAGGATCTACTGTTCTTGTCAGGGTCCTAAGCAGAGTTGAACTAGATATGGCCGTGTGTGTAGGAAGCACAGTTCTTTTGTTCTGATCAAGCTCACTATTCTGGCCCTATAGGAAACACAGTAGAGTAGAAGAGTGCTCTTTTCTCTAAAGCAGAGTGTGTTTCCTGTAAGGCGAGCTAGCGTTTGTTTCCAAGTCCTAAGTTGAGTTGAGTCACATGCAGTTTTTGGTCCTACGAGCAAGAGTTGTTTTCTGGTAAGGAGAGTCACTATTGCGCTCCAATTGACATACACAGTGCAAATAGCACTCGCGTCTGTTCCCAGCAAGTACAGTGTATTGGACTGAATAGGAGCTACTGTTCTTTTCAGTTTCCAAAGCATAGTTGAACTAGATATGGTCCGTGTGTGTAGGAAGCACAGTTCTTTTGTTGTGAGCAAGCTCACTGTTCGGACCCCATCGGAAACACAGTAGAGTAGAAGAGTGCTCTTTTCTCTAAAGCAGATTGTGTTTCTTGTAAGGCGAGCTAGCATTTGTTTCCCAGTCCTATATGGAGTTGAATCACATACAGTTTCTGGTCCTACGAGCAAGAGTTGTTTTCTGGTAAGGAAAGTCACTATTGCGCTCCCATTAACATACACAGTGCAAATAGCACTCGCGTCTGTTCCCAGCAAGTACAGTGTATTGGACTGAAGAGGAGCTACTGTTCTTGTCAGTTTCCAAAGCAGAGTTGAACTAGATATGGCCCGTGTGTGTAGGAAGCACAGTTCTTTTGTTCTGAGCAAGCTCACTGTTCTGGCCCTATAGGAAACACAGTAGAGTAGAAAGTGCTCTTTTCTCTAAAGCAGAGTGTGTTTGTTGTAACGCGAGCTAGCGTTTCTTTCCCAGTCCTAAATGGAGTTGAATCTCATGCAGTTTCTGGTCCTAAGAACAAGAGTTGTTTTATGGTAAGAAGAGTCACTATTGCGCTCCCATTGTCATACACAGGGCAAATAGCACTCGCGTCTCTTCCCAGCAAGTACAGTGTATTGGACTGAAGAGGATCTATTATTTTTGTCAGTTTCCTAAGCAGAATTGGACTAGATATGACCGTGTGTGTAGGAAGCACAGTTCTTTTGTTCTGAGCAAGCTCACTGTTCTGGCCCTACAGGAAACACAGTAGAGTAGAAGAGTGCTCTTTTCTCAAAAGCAGAGTGTGTTTCTTGTAAGGCGAGCTAGCGTTTGTTTCCCAGTCCTAAATGGAGTTGAATCCCATGCATTTTCTGGTCCTACGAGCAAGAGTTGTTTCTGGTAAGAAGAGTCACTATTGTGCTCCAATTGTCATACACAGGGCAAATAGCACTGGCGTCTGTTCCCAGCATTTACAGTGTATTGGACTGAAGAGGATCTACTGTTCTTGTCAGGTTCCTAAGCAGAGTTGAACTAGATATGGCCGTGTGTGTAGGAAGCACAGTTTTTTTGTTCTGAGCAAGCTCACTGTTCGGACCCTATTGAAACACAGTAGAGTAGAAGGGTGCTCTTTTCTCTAAAGCAGATTGTGTTTCTTGAAAGGCTAGCTAGCATTTGTTTCCCAGTCCTAAATGGAGTTGAATCACATGCAGTTTCTGGTCCTACGAGCAAGAGTTGTTTTCTGGTAAGAAAATCACTATTGCGCTCCCATTGCCATACACAGTGCAAATAGCACTCGCGTCTGTTCCCAGAAAGTACAGTGTATTGGACTGAAGAGGAGCTACTGTTCTTGTCAGTTTCCTAAGCAGAGTTGAAATAGATATGGCCCGTGTGTGTAGGAAGCACAGTTCTTTTGTTCTGAGCAAGCTCACTGTTCTGGCCCTATAGGAAACACAGTAGAGTAGAAGAGTGCTCTTTTCTCTAAAGCAGAGTGTGTTTCTTGTAAGGCGAGCTAGCGTTTGTTTCCCAGTCCTAAATGGATTTGAATCACATGCAATTTTTTGTCCTACAAGCAAGATTTGTTTTCTGGTAAGACGAGTCACTATTGTGCTCCAATTGCCATACACAGTGCAAATAGCACTCGCGTCTGTTCCCAGCAAGTACAGTGTATTGGACTGAAAAGGAGCTACTGTTCTTGTCAGGTTCCTAAGCAGAGTTTTACTAGATATGGTCCATGTGTGTAGGAAGCACAGTTGTTTTGTTCTGAGCAAGCTCACTGTTTGGACTCCAAGGAAACACAGTAGAGTAGAAGATTGCTCTTTTCTCAAAAGCAGAGTGTGTTTCTTGTAAGGCGAGCTAGCGTTTGTTTCCCAGTCCTAAATGGAGTTGAATCCCATGCAGTTTCTGGTCCTACGAGCAAGAGTTGTTTTCTGGTAAGAAGAGTCACTATTGTGCTCCCATTGTCATACACAGGGCAAATAGAACTTGCGTCTGTTCCCAGCATGTACAGTGTATTGGACTGAAGAGGATCTACTGTTCTTGTCAGGTTCCTAAGCAGAATTGAACTAGGTATGGCCGTGTGTGTAGGAAGCACAGTTCTTTTGTTCTGAGCAAGTTCACTGTTCAGACCTCTTAGGAAACACAGTAGAGTAGAAGAGTGCTTTTTTCTCTAAATCAGAGTGTGTTTCTTGTAAGGCGAGCTAGTGTTTGTTTCCTAGTCCTAAATGGAGATGAATCACATGCAGTCTCTGGTCCTACGAGCAAGAGTTGTTTTCTGGTAAGAAGAGTCACTATTGTGCTCCCATTGTCATACACAGTGCAAATAGCACTCGCGTCTCTTCCCAGCAAGTACAGTGTATTGGACAGAATAGGAGCTACTGTTCTTGTCAGTTTCCTAAGCAGAGTTGAACTAGATATGGTCCGTGTGTTTAGGAAGCACAGTTCTTTTGTTCTCAGCAAGCTCACTGTTCTGGCCGTATAGGAAACCCAGTAGAGTAGAAGAGTGCTCTTTTCTCAAAAGCAGAGTGTGTTTCTTGTAAGGCGAGCTAGCGTTTGTTTCCAAGTCCTAAATGGAGTTGAATCCCATGCAGTTTCTGGTCCTACGAGCAAGAGTTTTTTTCTGGTAAGGAAGTCACTATTGCGTTCCCAGTGCCATACACAGTGCAAATAACACTCGTGTCTGTTCCCAGCAAGTACAGTGTATCAGACTGAAGAGGAGCTACTGTTCTTGTCAGTTTCCTAAGCAGAGTTGAACGAGATATGGCCCGTGTGTAGGAAGCACAGTTCTTTTGTTCTGAGCAAGCTCACTGTTTGGACCCCATTGGAAACACAGTAGAGTAGAAGAGTGCTCTTTTCTCAAAAGCAGAGTGTGTTTCTTGTAAGGCGAGATAGAGTTTGTTTCCCAGTCCTAAATGGAGTTGAATCACATGCAGTTTCTGGTCCTACGAGCAAGAGTTGTTTTCTGGTAACAAGAGTCAATATAGTGCTCCCATTGAAATGCACAGAGCAAATAGCACTGGCGTCTGTTCCCATCATGTACAGTGTAGTGGACTGAAGAGGATCTACTGTTCTTGTCAGGGTCCTAAGCAGAGTTGAACTAGATATGGCCGTGTGTGTAGGAAGCACAGTTCTTTTGTTCTGATCAAGCTCACTATTCTGGCCCTATAGGAAACACAGTAGAGTAGAAGAGTGCTCTTTTCTCTAAAGCAGAGTGTGTTTCCTGTAAGGCGAGCTAGCGTTTGTTTCCAAGTCCTAAGTTGAGTTGAGTCACATGCAGTTTTTGGTCCTACGAGCAAGAGTTGTTTTCTGGTAAGGAGAGTCACTATTGCGCTCCAATTGACATACACAGTGCAAATAGCACTCGCGTCTGTTCCCAGCAAGTACAGTGTATTGGACTGAATAGGAGCTACTGTTCTTTTCAGTTTCCAAAGCATAGTTGAACTAGATATGGTCCGTGTGTGTAGGAAGCACAGTTCTTTTGTTGTGAGCAAGCTCACTGTTCGGACCCCATCGGAAACACAGTAGAGTAGAAGAGTGCTCTTTTCTCTAAAGCAGATTGTGTTTCTTGTAAGGCGAGCTAGCATTTGTTTCCCAGTCCTAAATGGAGTTGAATCACATACAGTTTCTGGTCCTACGAGCAAGAGTTGTTTTCTGGTAAGGAAAGTCACTATTGCGCTCCCATTAACATGCACAGTGCAAATAGCACTCGCGTCTGTTCCCAGCAAGTACAGTGTATTGGACTGAAGAGGAGCTACTGTTCTTGTCAGTTTCCAAAGCAGAGTTGAACTAGATATGGCCCGTGTGTGTAGGAAGCACAGTTCTTTGTTCTGAGCAAGCTCACTGTTCTGGCCCTATAGGATACTCAGTAGAGTTGGAAGTGCTCTTTTCTCTAAAGCAGAGTGTGTTTCTTTTAAGGCGAGCTAGCGTTTCTTTCCCAGTCCTAAATGGAGTTGAATCACATGCAGTTTCTGGTCCTAGGAGCAAGAGTTGTTTTATGGTAAGAATAGTCACTATTGTGCTGCCATTGCCATACACAGGACAAATAGCACTGGCGTCTGTTCCCAGCAAGTACAGTGTATTGGACTGAAGAGGATCTACTGTTCTTGTCAGTTTCCTAATCAGAATTGAACTAGATATGGCCGTGTGTGTAGGAAGCACAGTTCTTTTGTTCTGAGCAAGCTCACTGTTCGGACCCCATTGGAAACACAGTAGAGTAGAAGAGTGCTCTTTTCTCAAAAGCAGAGTGTGTTTCATGAAGGCGAGCTAGCATTTGTTTCCCAGTCCTAAATGGAGTTGAATCACATGCAGTTTCTGGTCCTACGAACAAAAGTTGTTTTATGGTAAGGAAATCACTATTGCACTCCCATTGCCATACACAGTGCAAATAGTACTCGCGTCTGTTCCCAGAAAGTACAGTGTATTGGACTGAAGAGGATCTGCTGTTCTTGTCAGGTTCCTAAACAGAGTTGAACTAGATATGGCCGTGTGTGTAGGAAGCACAGTTCTTTTGTTCTGACCAAGCTCACTGTTCTGGCCCTAAAAGAAACACAGTAGAGTAGAAGAGTGCTCTTTTCTCAAAAGCAAAGTGTGTTTCTTGTAAGGCGAGCTAGCGTTTGTTTCCCAGTCCTAAATGGATTTGATCACATGCAGTTTTTTGTCCTACAAGCAAGAGTTGTTTTCTGGTAAGACGAGTCACTATTGTGCTCCAATTGCCATACACAGTGCAAATAGCACTCGCGTCTGTTCCGAGCAAGTACAGTGTATTGGACAGAAGAGGAGCTACTGTTCTTGTCAGGTTCCTAAGCAGAGTTTTACTAGATATGGTCCGTGTGTGTAGAAAGCACAGTTGTTTTGTTCTGAGCAAGCTCACTGTTTGGACACCAAGGAAACACAGTAGAGTAGAAGATTGCTCTTTTCTCAAAAGCAGAGTGTGTTTCTTGTAAGGTGAGCTAGCGTTTGTTTCCCAGTCCTAAATGGAGTTGAATCGCATGCAGTTTCTCGTCCTACGAGCAAGAGTTGTTTTCTGGTAAGAAGAGTCACTATTGCGCTGCCATTGCCATACACAGGACAAATAGCATTGTTGTCTGTTCCCAGCAGTACAGTGTTTTGGACTGAAGAGGATCTACTGTTCTTGTCAGGTTCCTAAGCAGAATTGAACTAGGTATGGCCGTGTGTAGGAAGCACAGTTCTTTTGTTCTGAGCAAGTTCACTGTTAAGACCTCTTAGGAAACACAGTAGAGTAGAAGAGTGCTTTTTTCTCTAAATCAGAGTGTGTTTCTTGTAAGGTGAGCTAGTGTTTGTTTCCTAGTCCTAAATGGAGTTGAATCACATGCAGTCTCTGGTCCTACGAGCAAGAGATGTTTTCTGGTAAGAAGAGTCACTATTGTGCTCCCTTTGTCATACACAGGGCAAATAGCACTCGCGTCTGTTCCCAGCATGTACAGTGTATTGGACTGAAGAGGATCTACTGTTCTTGTCAGGTTCCTAAGCAGAATTGAACTAGGTATGGCCGTGTGTGTAGGAAGCACAGTTCTTTTGTTCTGAGCAAGTTCACTGTTCAGACCTCTTAGGAAACACAGTAGAGTAGAAGAGTGCTTTTTTCTCTAAATCAGAGTGTTTTTCTTGTAAGGCGAGCTAGTGTTTGTTTCCTAGTCCTAAATGGAGATGAATCACATGCAGTCTCTGGTCCTACGAGCAAGAGTTGTTTTCTGGTAAGAAGAGTCACTATTGTGCTCCCATTGTCATACACAGGGCAAATAGCACTCGCGTCTGTTCCCAGCATGTACAGTGTATTGGACTGAAGAGGGTCTACTGTTCTTGTCAGGTTCGTATGCAGAGTTGAACTAGATATGGCCGTGTGTAGGAAGCACAGTTCTTTTGTTCTGAGCAAGCTCACTGTTCTGGCCCTATAGGAAACACATTAGAGTAAAGAGTGCTCTTTTCTCAAAAGCCGAGTGTGTTTCTTGTAAGGCGAGCTAGAGTTTGTTTCCCAGTCCTAAATGGAGTTGAATCACATGCAGTTTCTGGTCCTACCTGCAAGATTTGTTTTCTGGTAAGAAGAGTCACTATTGTGCTCCCATTGTCATACACTGAGCAAATAGCACTCACGTCTGCTCTTAGCAAGTACAGTATATTGGACTGAAGAGGAGCTACTGTTCTTGTCAGTTTCCTAAACAGAGTTGAACTAGATATGGCCCGTGTGTGTAGGAAGCACAGTTCTTTTGTTCTGACCAAGCTCACTGTTCTGGCCCTATAGGAAACACAGTAGAGTAGAAGAGTGCTCTTTTCTCCAAAGCACAGTGTGTTTCTTGAAAAGCAAGCTAGTGTTTGTTTCCCAGTCAGAAATGAAATTGAATCCTGTGCAGTTTCTGGTCCTACGAGCAAGAGTTTTTTTCTGGTAATAAGAGTCACTATTGTGCTCCCATTGCCAAACACAGGGCAAATAGCACTCGCGTCTGTTCCCAGCATGTACAGTGTATTGGACTGAAAAGGATCTATTGTTCTTGTCAGTTTCCTAAGCAGAATTGAACTAGATATGTCCCTGTATGTAGGAAGCACAGTTCTTTTGTTCTGAGCAAGCTCTCTGTTCTGGCCCTATAGGAAACACAGTAGAGTAGAAGAGTGCTCTTTTCTCAAAAGCAGAGTGTGTTTCTTGTAAGGACAGCTAGTGTTTTTTTTCCAGTCCTATATGGAGTTGAATCACGTGAAGTTTCTGGTCCTACGAGCAAGAGTTGTTTTCTGGTAAGAAGAGTCACTATTGCGATCCCATTGTAATACACAGGGCAAATAGCACTCGCGTCTGTTCCCAGCATTTACAGTGTATTGGACTGAAAAGGATCTATTGTTCTTGTCAGTTTCCTAAGCAGAATTGAACTAGATATGGCCCTGTATGTAGGAAGCACAGTTCTTTTGTTCTGAGCAAGCTCTCTGTTCTGGCCCTATAGGAAACACAGTAGAGTAGAAGAGTGCTCTTTTCTCAAAAGCAGAGTGTGTTTCTTATAAGGCGATCTAGCATTTGTTTCCCAGTCCTAAATGGAGTTGAATGACATGCAGTTTTTGGTCCTACCAGCAAGAGTTGTTTTCTAGTAAGGAAAGTCACTATTGTGCTCCCTTTGCCATACACAGTGCAAATAGCACTCGCGTCTGTTTATAGCAAGTACAGTGTATTGGACTGAAGAGGAGCTACTGTTCTTGTCAGTTTCCTGAGCAGAGTTGAACTAGATATGGCACGTGTGTGTAGGAAGCACAGTTCTTTTTTTCTGAGCAAGCTCACTGTTCGGACCCCATAGGAAACACAGTAGAGTAGAAGAGTGCTCTTTTCTCCAAAGCACAGTGTGTTTCTTGTAAGGCGAGTTAGTGTTTGTTTCCCAGTCCTAAATGGAGTTGAATCACATGCAGTTTCTGGTCCTACAAACAAGGGTTGTTTTCTGGTAAGAAGAGTCACTATTGCGCTGCCATTGCCATACACAGGACAAATAGCACTGGCGTCTTTTCCCAGCAAGTACAGTGTATTGGACTGAAGAGGATCTACTGTTCTTGTCAGTTTCCTAAGCAGAGTTGAACTTGATATGGCCCGTGCGTGTAGGAAGCACAGTTATTTGTTCTGAGCAAGCTCACTGTTCTGGCCCTATAGGAAACACAGTAGATTAGAAAAGTGCTCTTTTCTAAAGCAGAGTGTGTTTCTTGTAAGGCGAGCTCGCGTTTGTTTCCCAGTCCTAAATGGAGTTGAATCACATGCAGTTTCTGGTCCTATGAGCAAGAGTTGTTTTATGGTAAGAATAGTCACTATTGCGCTGCCATTGCCATACACAGGACAAATAGCACTGGCGTCTGTTCCCAGCAAGTACAGTGTATTGGACTGAAGAGGATCTACTGTTCTTGTCAGGTTCCTAATCAGAATTGAACTAGATATGGCCGTGTGTGTAGGAAGCACAGTTCTTTTGTTCTGAGCAAGCTCACTGTTCTGGCCCTACAGGAAACACAGCAGAGTATAAGAGTGCTCTTTTCTCAAAAGCAGAGTGTGTTTCTTGTAAGGCGAGCTAGCGTTTGTTAACTAGTCCTTAATGGAGTACAATCACAGGCAGTTTCCGGTCCTATGAGCAAGAGTTGTTTTCTGGTAAGGAAAGTCACTATTGTGCTCCCATTGCCATACACAGTGCAAATAGCACTGGCGTCGGTTCCCAGCAAGTACAGTGTATTGGACTGAATAGGAGCTACTGTTTTTGTCAGTTTCCTAAGCAGAGTTGAACTAGATATGGTCGGTGTGTGTAGGAAGCACAGTTCTTTTGTTCTGAGCAAGCTCACTGTTTGGACCCCATAGGAAACACAGTAGAGTAGAAGAGTGCTCTTTTCTCAAAAGCAGAGTGTGTTTCTTATAAGAAGAGCTAGCGTTTGTTTTCCAATCCTAAATGGAGTTGAATCACATGCAGTTTCTGGTCCTATGAGCAAGAGTTGTTTTCTGGTAAGAAGAGTCAATATTGCGCTGCCATTGCCATACACAGGACAAAGAGCCCTGGAGTCTGTTCCCAGCAAGTACAGTGTATTGGAGTGAAGAGGATCTACTGTTCTTGTCAGGTTCTTAAGCAGAATTGAACTAGATATGGCCGTGTGTGTAGGAAGCACAGTTCTTTTGTTCTGAGCAAGTTCACTGTTTGGACCTCTTAGGAAACACAGTAGAGTAGAAGAGTGCTTTTTTCTCTAAATCAGAGTGTGTTTCTTGTAAGGCGAGCTAGTGTTTGTTTCCCAGTCCTAAATGGAGTAGAATCACATGCAGTTTCTGGTCCTACGAGCAAGAGTTGTTTTCTGGTAAGAAGAGTCACTATTGTGCTCCCATTGTCATACACAGGGCAAATAGCACTCGCGTCTGTTCCCAGCATTTACAGTGTATTGGACTGAAGAGGATCTACTGTTCTTGTCACGTTCCTAAGCAGAATTGAACTAGGTATGGCCGTGTGTGTAGGAAGCACAGTTCTTTTGTTCTGAGCAAGTTCACTGTTCAGACCTCTTAGGAAACACAGTAGAGTAGAAGAGTGCTCTTTTCTCAAAAGCAGAGTGTGTTTTTTGTAAGGCGAGCTCGAGTTTGTTTCCCAGTCCTAAATGGAGTTGAGTCACATGCAGTTTTTGGTCCTACGAGCAAGAGTTGTTTTCTGGAAAGAAGAGTCATTATTGCGCTCCAATTGCTATACACAGTGCAAATAGCACTCGCATCTGTTCCTAGCACATACAGTGTATTGGACTGAATAGGAGCTACTGTTCTTGTCAGTTTCCTAAGCAGAGTTGAACTAGATATGGTCCGTGTGTGTAGGAAGCACAGTTCTTTTGTTCTCAGCAAGCTCTCTGTTCTGGCCCTATAGGAAACACAGTAGAGTAGAAGAGTGCTCTTTTCTCAAAAGCAGAGTGTGTTTCTTGTAAGGCGAGCTAGCGTTTGTTTCCCAGTCCTAAATGGAGTTGAATCACATGCAGTTTTTGGTCCTACGAGCAAGAGTTGTTTTCTGGTAAGGAAGTCACTATTGTCCCACCATTGCCATACACAGTGCAAATAGCACTCGCATTTGTTCCCAGCAAGTACAGTGTATCGGACTGAGGAGGAGCTACTGTTCTTGTCAGTTTCGTAAGCAGAGTTGAACTAGATATGGTCCGTGTGTAGGAAGCACAGTTTTTTGTTCTGAGCAAGCTCACTGTTTGGACCCCATAGGAAACACAGTAGAGTAGAAGAGTGCTTGTTTCTCAAAAGCAGAGTGTGTTTCTTATAAGGCGAGTTAGTGTTTGTTTCCCAGTCCTAAATGGAGTTGAATCACATGCAGTTTCTGGTCCTACAAACAAGAGTTGTTTTCTGGTAAGAAGAGTCACCATTGCGCTGCCATTGCCATACACAGGACAAATAGCACTGGCGTCTTTTCCCAGCAAGTACAGTGTATTGGACTGAAGAGGATCTACTGTTCTTGTCAGTTTCCTAAGCAGATTTGAACTAGATATGGCCCCTGTGTGTAGGAAGCACAGTTCTTTTGTTCTGAGCAAGCTCACTGTTCTGGCCCTATAGGAAACACAGTAGATTAGAAAAGTGCTCTTTTCTGAAGCAGAGTGTGTTTCTTGTAAGGCGAGCTCGCGTTTGTTTCCCAGTCCTAAATGGAGTTGAATCAAATGCAGTTTCTGGTCCTACGAGCAAGAGTTGTTTTATGGTAAGAATAGTCACTATTGCGCTGCCATTGCCATACACAGGACAAATAGCACTGGCGTCTGTTCCCAGCAAGTACAGTGTATTGGACTGAAGAGGATCTACTGTTCTTGTCACGTTCCTAATCAGAATTGAACTAGATATGGCCGTGTGTGTAGGAAGCACCGTTCTTTTGTTCTGAGCAAGCTAACTGTTCTGGCCCTACAGGAAACACAGTAGAGTAGAAGAGTGCTCTTTTCTCAAAAGCAGAGTGTGTTTCTTGTAAGGCGAGCTAGCGTTTGTTAACTAGTCCTTAATGGAGTACAATCACAGGCAGTTTCCGGTCCTACGAGCAAGAGTTGTTTTCTAGTAAGGAAATCACTATTGCGCTCCCATTGCCATACACAGTAAAATAGTACTCGCGTCTGTTCCCAGAAAGTACAGTGTATTGGACTGAAGAGGAGCTACTGTTCTTGTCAGTTTCCTAAGCAGAGTTGAACTAGATATGGCCCGTGTGTGTAGGAAGCACAGTTCTTTTGTTCTGAGCAAGCTCACTGTTCTGGCCCTATAGGAAACACAGTAGAGTAGAAGAGTGCTCTTTTCTCTAAAGCAGAGTTTGTTTCTTGTAAGGGGAGCTAGCGTTTGTTTCCCAGTACTAAATGGACTTGAGTCACATGCAGTTTTTTGTCCTACGAGCAAGAGTTGTTTTCTGGTAAGACGAGTCACTATTGTGCTCCAATTGCCATACACAGTGCAAATAGCACTCGCGTCTGTTCCCAGCAAGTACAGTGTATTGGACTGAAGAGGAGCTACTGTTCTTGTCAGGTTCCTAAGCAGAGTTTTTCTAGATATGGTCCGTGTGTGTAGGAAGCACAGTTGTTTTGTTCTGAGCAAGCTCACTGTTTGGACCCCATAGGAAACACAGTAGAGTAGAAGATTGCTCTTTTCTCAAAAGCAGAGTGTGTTTCTTGTAAGGCGAGCTAGCGTTTGTTTCCCAGTCCTAAATGGAGTTGAATCGCATGCAGTTTCTGGTCCTACGAGCAAGAGTTGTTTTCTGGTAAGAAGAGTCACTATTGCGCTGCCATTGCCATACACAGGACAAATAGCACTGGCGTCTTTTCCCAGCAAGTACAGTGTATTGGACTGAAGAGGATCTACTGTTCTTGTCAGTTTCCTAAGCAGAGTTGAACTAGATATGGCCCGTGTGTGTAGGAAGCACAGTTCTTTTGTTCTGAGCAAGCTCACTGTTCTGGCCCTATAGGAAACACAGTAGATTAGAAAAGTGCTCTTTTCTGAAGCAGAGTGTGTTTCTTGTAAGGCGAGCTCACGTTTGTTTCCCAGTCCTAAATGGAGTTGAATCACATGCAGTTTCTGGTCCTACGAAAAAGAGTTGTTTTATGGTAAGAATAGTCACTATTGCGCTGCCATTGCCATACACAGGACAAATAGCATTGTTGTCTATTCCCAGCAGTACAGTGTATTGGACTGAAGAGGATCTACTGTTCTTGTCAGGTTCCTAAGCAGAATTGAACTAGGTATGGCCGTGTGTAGGAAGCACAGTTCTTTTGTTCTGAGCAAGTTCACTGTTCAGATCTCTTAGGAAACACAGTAGAGTAGAAGAGTGCTTTTTTCTCTAAATCAGAGGGTGTTTCATGTAAGGCGAGCTAGTGTTTGTTTCCTACTCCTAAATGGAGTTGAATCACATGCAGTCTCTGGTCCTACGAGCAAGAGTTGTTTTCTTGTTAGAAGAGTCACTATTGTGCTTCCATTGTCATACACAGGGCAAATAGCACTCGCGTCTGTTCCCAGCATGTACAGTGTATTGGACTGAAGAGGATCTACTGTTCTTGTTAGGTTCCTAAGCAGAGTTGAACTAGGTATGGCGGTGTGTGTAGGAAGCACAGTTCTTTTGTTCTGAGCAAGTTCGCTGTTCAGACCTCTTAGGAAACACAGTAGAGTAGAAGAGTGCTTTTTTCTCTAAATCTGAGTGTGTTTCTTGTAAGGCGAGCTTTTGTTTGTTTCCTAGTCCTAAATGGAGATGAATCACATGCAGTCTCTGGTCCTACGAGCAAGAGTTGTTTTCTGGTAAGAAGAGTCACTATTGTGCTCCCATTGTCATACACAGGGCAAATAG